>NW_025958416.1:0-53735 GCF_023159225.1 Perognathus longimembris pacificus | reverse complement strand
ACAAATAAAAAATAAGATAAACTCTCAGGAATAGATAAATAATAACAAAAAATTGTAAAGTGGAGAAAGCGAGAGCGCGCGAATGCACTCAAGCAAACACAAACAGCACAGCACGATGCGTATTTTTTTTAAATTGACAAAATAAATCAAAAATAAATCAAAAATTAAAATAAGTGGAAAAGGCGAGAGTGCGCGAGCACACAGGAGCAAAGACAAGCAGCGCAGCTTGATGCGTAGTAAAAAAAATAATAAATAGACAACTGGTCAACCTCATTAGAAATAAAAACCCAAAAGATTAGATAGACAAACAAACAAACACATAAATGTGGAGAGAAGGGCAGTGCGGGCAGGAGCAAAGGTAAACAGCAGACAGACCTGAATCCTTATATTTACAAGGTCGACCTCAGAACTTTGTTCAGTTTGTCTCGGTGACGGTTAATGAAGGACGGGCAGGCAACTGGTCGACTTCATTTAAATAAACAAATAAAAAACAAGATAAACTCTCAGGAATAGATAAATAATAACAAAAAAATTGTAAAGTGGAGAAAGCGAGAGCGCGCGAATGCACTCAAGCAAACACAAACAGCACAGCACGATGCGTATTTTTTTTAAAATTGACAAAATAAATAAAAAATAAAACAAAAATAAAAATAAGTGGAAAAGGCGAGAGTGCGCGAGCACACAGGAGCAAAGACAAGCAGCGCAGCTTGATGCGTAGTAAAAAAATAATAAATAGACAACTGGTCGACCTCATTAGAAATAAAAACCCAAAAGATTAGATAGACAAACAAACAAACACATAAATGTGGAGAGAAGGGCAGTGCGCGCAGGAGCAAAGGTAAACAGCAGACAGACCTGAATCCTTATCTTTACAAGGTCGACCTCAGAACTTTGTTCAGTTTGTCTCGGTGACGAATAATGGAAGTACGGGTAGGCAACTGGTCGACTTCATTTAAATAAACAAATAAAAAATAAGATAAACTCTCAGGAATAGATAAATAATAACAAAAAAATTGTAAAGTGGAGAAAGCGAGAGCGCGCGAATGCACTCAAGCAAACACAAACAGCACAGCACGATGCGTATTTTTTTTTAAATTGACAAAATAAATCAAAAATAAAAATAAGTGGAAAATGCAAGAGTGCGCGAGCACACAGGAGCAAAGACAAGCAGCGCAGCTTGATGCGTAGTAAAAGAAATAATAAATAGACAACTGGTCGACCTCATTAGAAATAAAAACCCAAAAGATTAGATAGACAAACAAACAAACACATAAATGTGGAGAGAAGGGCAGTGCGCGCAGGAGCAAAGGTAAACAGCAGACAGACCTGAATCCTTATCTTTACAAGGTCGACCTCAGAACTTTGTTCAGTTTGTCTCGGTGACGGATAATGGAAGGAAGGGCAGGCAACTGGTCGACTTCATTTAAATAAACAAATAAAAAATAAGATAAACTCTCAGGAATAGATAAATAATAACAAAAAAATTGTAAAGTGGAGAAAGCGAGAGCGCGCGAATGCACTCAAGCAAACACAAACAGCACAGCACGATGCGTATTTTTTTTAAATTGACAAAATAAATCAAAAATAAATCAAAATAAAAATAAGTGGAAAAGGCGAGAGGGCGCGAGCACACAGGAGCAAAGACAAGCAGCGCAGCTTGATGCGTAGTAAAAAAAATAATAAATAGACAACTGGTCGACCTCATTAGAAATAAAAACCCAAAAGATTAGATAGACAAACAAACAAACACATAAATGTGGAGAGAAGGGCAATGCTCGCAGGAGCAAAGGTAAACAGCAGACAGACCTGAATCCTTACCTTTACAAGGTCGACCTCAGAACTTTGTTCAATTTGTCTCGGTGACGCATAATGGAAGGAAGGGCAGGCAACTGGTGGACTTCATTTAAATAAACAAATAAAAAATAAGATAAACTCTCAGGAATAGATAAATAATAACAAAAAAATTGTAAAGTGGAGAAAGCGAGAGCGCGCGAATGCACTCAAGCAAACACAAACAGCACAGCACGATGCGTATTTTTTTTTAAATTGACAAAATAAATCAAAAATAAATCAAAAATAAAAATAAGTGGAAAAGGCGAGAGTGCGCGAGCACACAGGAGCAAAGACAAGCAGCGCAGCTTGATGCGTAGTAAAAAAAATAATAAATAGACAACTGGTCGACCTCATTAGAAATAAAAACCCAAAAGATTAGATAGACAAACAAACAAACACATAAATGTGGAGAGAAGGGCAGTGCGCGCAGGAGCGAAGGTAAACAGCAGACAGACCTGAATCCTTATCTTTACAAGGTCGACCTCAGAACTTTGTTCAGTTTGTCTCGGTGACGGATAATGGAAGGAAGGGCAGGCAACTGGTCGACTTCATTTAAATAAACAAATAAAAAATAAGATAAACTCTCAGGAATAGATAAATAATAACAAAAAAATTGTAAAGTGCAGAAATCGAGAGCGCTCGAATGCACTCAAGCAAACACAAACAGCACAGCACGATGCGTATTTTTTTTAAATTGGCAAAATAAATCAAAAATAACAATAAGTGGAAAAGGAGAGAGTGCGCGAGCACACAGGAGCAAAGACAAGCAGCGCAGCTTGATGCGTAGTAAAAAAAAATAATAAATAGACAACTGGTCGACCTCATTAGAACTAAAAACCCAAAAGATTAGATAGACAAACAAACAAACACATAAATGTGGAGAGAAGGGCAGTGCGCGCAGGAGCAAAGGTAAACAGCAGACAGACCTGAATCCTTATCTTTACAAGGTCGACCTCAGAACTTTGTTCAGTTTGTCTCGGTGACGGATAATGGAAGGAAGGGCAGGCAACTGGTCGACTTCATTTAAATAAACAAATAAAAAATAAGATAAACTCTCAGGAATAGATAAATAATAACAAAAAAAATTGTAAAGTGGAGAAAGCGAGAGCGCGCGAATGCACTCAAGCAAACACAAACAGCATAGTACGATGCGTATTTTTTTTTAAATTGACAAAATAAATCAAAAATATATAAAAAATAAAAATAAGTGGAAAAGGCGAGAGTGCGCGAGCACACAGGAGCAAAGACAAGCAGCGCAGCTTGATGCGTAGTAAAAAAAATAATAAATAGACAACTGGTCGACCTCATTAGAAATAAAAACCCAAAAGATTAGATAGACAAACAAACAAACACATAAATGTGGAGAGAAGGGCAGTGCGGGCAGGAGCAAAGGTAAACAGCAGACAGAGCTGAATCCTTATATTTACAAGGTCGACCTCAGAACTTTGTTCAGTTTGTCTCGGTGACGGATAATGGAAGGAAGGGCAGGCAACTGGTCGACTTCATTTAAATAAACAAATAAAAAACAAGATAAACTCTCAGGAATAGATAAATAATAACAAAAAAATTGTAAAGTGGAGAAAGCGAGAGCACGCGAATGCACTCAAGCAAACACAAACGGCACAGCACGATGCGTATTTTTTTTTAAAATTGACAAAATAAATAAAAAATAAATCAAAAATAAAAATAAGTGGAAAAGGCGAGAGTGCGCGAGCACACAGGAGCAAAGACAAGCAGCGCAGCTTGATGCGTAGTAAAAAAAATAATAAATAGACAACTGGTCAACCTCATTAGAAATAAAAACCCAAAAGATTAGATAGACAAACAAACAAACACATAAATGTGGAGAGATGGGCAGTGCGCGCAGGAGCAAAGGTAAACAGCAGACAGACCTGAATCCTTATCTTTACAAGGTCGACCCCAGAACTTTGTTCAGTTTGTCTCGGTGACGGATAATGGAAGGAAGGGCAGGCAACTTGTCGACTTCATTTAAATAAACAAATAAAAAATAAGATAAACTCTCAGGAATAGATAAATAATAACAAAAAAATTGTAAAGTGGAGAAAGCGAGAGCGCGCGAATGCACTCAAGCAAACACAAACAGCACAGCACGATGCGTATTTTTTTTTAAAATTGACAAAATAAATAAAAAATAAATCAAAAATAAAAATAAGTGGAAAAAGCGAGATTGCGCAAGCACACAGGAGCAAAGACAAGCAGCGCAGCTTGATGCGTAGTAAAAAAAAATAATAAATAGACAACTGGTCGACCTCATTAGAAATAAAAACCCAAAAGATTAGATAGACAAACCAACAAACACATAAATGTGGAGAGAAGGGCAGTGCGGGCAGGAGCAAAGGTAAACAGCAGACAGACCTGAATCCTTATCTTTACAAGGTCGACCTCAGAACTTTGTTCAGTTTGTCTCGGTGACGGATAATGGAAGGAAGGGCAGGCAACTGGTCGACTTCATTTAAATAAACAAATAAAAATAATATAAACTCTCAGGAATAGATAAATAATAACAAAAAAATTGTAAAGTGGAGAAAGCGAGTGCGCGCGAATGCACTCAAGCAAACACAAACAGCACAGCACGATGCGTATTTTTTTAAAAAATTGACAAAGTAAATAAAAAATAAATCAAAAATAAAAATAAGTGGAAAAGGCGAGAGTGCGCGAGCACACAGGAGCAAAGACAAGCAGCGCAGCTTGATGCGTAGTAAAAAAAATAATAAATAGACAACTGGTCGACCTCATTAGAAATAAAAACCCAAAAGATTAGATAGACAAACCAACAAACACATAAATGTGGAGAGAAGGGCAGTGCGGGCAGGAGCAAAGGTAAACAGCAGACAGACCTGAATCCTTATCTTTACAAGGTCGACCTCAGAACTTTGTTCAGTTTGTCTCGGTGACGGATAATGGAAGGAAGGGCACGCAACTGGTCGACTTCATTTAAATAAACAAATAAAAATAATATAAACTCTCAGGAATAGATAAATAATAACAAAAAATTGTAAAGTGGAGAAAGCGAGTGCGCGCGAATGCACTCAAGCAAACACAAACAGCACAGCACGATGCGTATTTTTTTAAAAAATTGACAAAGTAAATAAAAAATAAATCAAAAATAAAAATAAGTGGAAAAGGCGAGAGTGCGCGAGCACACATGAGCAAAGACAAGCAGCGCAGCTTGATGCGTAGTAAAAAAAATAATAAATAGACAACTGGTCGACCTCATTAGAAATAAAAACCCAAAAGATTAGATAGACAAACCAACAAACACATAAATGTGGAGAGAAGGGCAGTGCGGGCAGGAGCAAAGGTAAACAGCAGACAGACCTGAATCCTTATCTTTACAAGGTCGACCTCAGAACTTTGTTCAGTTTTTCTCGGTGATGGATAATGGAAGGAAGGGCAGGCAACTGGTCGACTTCATTTAAATAAACAAATAAAAATAATATAAACTCTCAGGAATAGATAAATAATAACAAAAATATTGTAAAGTGGAGAAAGCGAGAGCGCGCGAATGCACTCAAGCAAACACAAACAGCACAGCACGATGCGTATTTTTTAAAAAATTGACAAAATAAATCAAAAATAAATCAAAAATAAAAATAAGTGGAAAAGGCGAGAGTGCGCGAGCACACAGGAGCAAAGACAAGCAGCGCAGCTTGATGCGTAGTAAAAAAAATAATAAATAGACAACTGGTCGACCTCATTAGAAATAAAAACCCAAAAGATTAGATAGACAAACAAACAAACACATAAATGTGGAGAGAAGGGCAGTGAGCGCAGGAGCAAAGGTAAACAGCAGACAGACCTGAATCCTTATCTTTACAAGGTCGACCTCAGAACTTTGTACAGTTTGTCTCGGTGACGGATAATGGAAGGAAGGGCAGGCAACTGGTCGACTTCATTTAAATAAACAAATAAAAAATAAGATAAACTCTCAGGAATAGATAAATAATAACAAAAAAATTGTAAAGTGGAGAAAGCGAGAGCGCGCGAATGCACTCAAGCAAACACAAACAGCACAGCACGATGCGTATTTTTTTTTAAATTGACAAAATAAATCAAAAATAAATCAAAAATAAAAATAAGTGGAAAAGGCGAGAGTGCGCGAGCACACAGGAGCAAAGACAAGCAGCGCAGCTTGATGCGTAGTAAAAAAAATAATAAATAGACAACTGGTCGACCTCATTAGAAATAAAAACCCAAAAGATTAGATAGACAAACAAACAAACACATAAATGTGGAGAGAAGGGCAGTGCGCGCAGGAGCGAAGGTAAACAGCAGACAGACCTGAATCCTTATCTTTACAAGGTCGACCTCAGAACTTTGTTCAGTTTGTCTCGGTGACGGATAATGGAAGGAAGGGCAGGCAACTGGTCGACTTCATTTAAATAAACAAATAAAAATAATATAAACTCTCAGGAATAGATAAATAATAACAAAAAAATTGTAAAGTGGAGAAAGCGAGTGCGCGCGAATGCACTCAAGCAAACACAAACAGCACAGCACGATGCGTATTTTTTTAAAAAATTGACAAAGTAAATAAAAAATAAATCAAAAATAAAAATAAGTGGAAAAGGCGAGAGTGCGCGAGCACACAGGAGCAAAGACAAGCAGCGCAGCTTGATGCGTAGTAAAAAAAAATAATAAATAGACAACTGGTCGACCTCATTAGAAATAAAAACCCAAAAGATTAGATAGACAAACCAACAAACACATAAATGTGGAGAGAAGGGCAGTGCGGGCAGGAGCAAAGGTAAACAGCAGACAGACCTGAATCCTTATCTTTACAAGGTCGACCTCAGAACTTTGTTCAGTTTGTCTCGGTGACGGATAATGGAAGGAAGGGCAGGCAACTGGTCGACTTCATTTAAATAAACAAATAAAAATAATATAAACTCTCAGGAATAGATAAATAATAACAAAAAAATTGTAAAGTGGAGAAAGCGAGTGCGCGCGAATGCACTCAAGCAAACACAAACAGCACAGCACGATGCGTATTTTTTTTTAAATTGACAAAGTAAATAAATAATAAATTAAAAA
This sequence comes from Perognathus longimembris pacificus, assembly GCF_023159225.1. Classification (NCBI taxonomy): domain Eukaryota; kingdom Metazoa; phylum Chordata; class Mammalia; order Rodentia; family Heteromyidae; genus Perognathus; species Perognathus longimembris. The sequence continues at coordinate 46,847 of NW_025958416.1, read as the reverse complement.
TAAAAATAAGTGGAAAAGGCGAGAGTGCGCGATCACACAGGAGCAAAGACAAGCAGCGCAGCTTGATGCGTAGTAAAAAAAAATAATAAATAGACAACTGGTCGACCTCATTAGAAATAAAAACCCAAAAGATTAGATAGACAAACCAACAAACACATAAATGTGGAGAGAAGGGCAGTGCGGGCAGGAGCAAAGGTAAACAGCAGACAGACCTGAATCCTTATCTTTACAAGGTCGACCTCAGAACTTTGTTCAGTTTTTCTCGGTGACGGATAATGGAAGGAAGGGCAGGCAACTGGTCGACTTCATTTAAATAAACAAATAAAAATAATATAAACTCTCAGGAATAGATAAATAATAACAAAAAAATTGTAAAGTGGAGAAAGCGAGAGCGCGCGAATGCACTCAAGCAAACACAAACAGCACAGCACGATGCGTATTTTTTTAAAAAATTGACAAAATAAATCAAAAATAAATAAAAATAAAAATAAGTGGAAAAGGCGAGAGTGCGCGAGCACACAGGAGCAAAGACAAGCAGCGCAGCTTGATGCGTAGTAAAAAAAATAATAAATAGACAACTGGTCGACCTCATTAGAAATAAAAACCCAAAAGATTAGATAGACAAACAAACAAACACATAAATGTGGAGAGAAGGGCAGTGCGCGCAGGAGCAAAGGTAAACAGCAGACAGACCTGAATCCTTATCTTTACAAGGTCGACCTCAGAACTTTGTTCAGTTTGTCTCGGTGACGGATAATGGAAGGAAGGGCAGGCAACTGGTCGACTTCATTTAAAGAAACAAATAAAAAATAAGATAAACTCTCAGGAATAGATAAATAATAACAAAAAAATTGTAAAGTGGAGAAAGCGAGAGAGAGCGAATGCACTCAAGCAAACACGAACAGCACAGCATGATGCGTATTTTTTTTATATTGACAAAATAAATCAAAAATAACAATAAGTGGAAAAGGCGAGAGTGCGCGAGCACACAGGAGCAAAGACAAGCAGCGCAGCTTGATGCGTAGTAAAAAAAATAATAAATAGACAACTGGTCGACCTCATTAGAAATAAAAACCCAAAAGATTAGATAGACAAACAAACAAACCCATAAATGTGGAGAGAAGGGCAGTGCGCGCAGGAGCAAAGGTAAACAGCAGACAGACCTGAATCCTTATCTTTACAAGGTCGACCTCAGAACTTTGTTCAGTTTGTCTCGGTGACGGATAATGGAAGGAAGGGCAGGCAACTGGTCGACTTCATTTAAATAAACAAATAAAAAATAAGATAAACTCTCAGGAATAGATAAATAATAAAAAACAATTGTAAAGTGGAGAAAGCGAGAGCGCGGGAATGCACTCAAGCAAACACAAACAGCACAGCACGATGCGTATTTTTTTTTTAAATTGACAAAATAAATCAAAAATAAAAATCAGTGGAAAAGGCGAGAGTGCGCGAGCACACAGGACCAAAGACAAGCAGCGCAGCTTGATGCGTAGTAAAAAAAAATAATAAATAGACAACTGGTCGACCTCATTAGAAATAAAAACCCAAAAGATTAGATAGACAAACCAACAAACACATAAATGTGGAGAGAAGGGCAGTGCGGGCAGGAGCAAAGGTAAACAGCAGACAGACCTGAATCCTTATCTTTACAAGGTCGACCTCAGAACTTTGTTCAGTTTGTCTCGGTGACGGATAATGGAAGGAAGGGCAGGCAACTGGTCGACTTCATTTAAATAAACAAATAAAAATAATATAAACTCTCAGGAATAGATAAATAATAACAAAAAAATTGTAAAGTGGAGAAAGCGAGTGCGCGCGAATGCACTCAAGCAAACACAAACAGCACAGCACGATGCGTATTTTTTTTTAAATTGACAAAGTAAATAAATAATAAATTAAAAATAAAAATAAGTGGAAAAGGCGAGAGTGCGCGATCACACAGGAGCAAAGACAAGCAGCGCAGCTTGATGCGTAGTAAAAAAAAATAATAAATAGACAACTGGTCGACCTCATTAGAAATAAAAACCCAAAAGATTAGATAGACAAACCAACAAACACATAAATGTGGAGAGAAGGGCAGTGCGGGCAGGAGCAAAGGTAAACAGCAGACAGACCTGAATCCTTATCTTTACAAGGTCGACCTCAGAACTTTGTTCAGTTTTTCTCGGTGACGGATAATGGAAGGAAGGGCAGGCAACTGGTCGACTTCATTTAAATAAACAAATAAAAATAATATAAACTCTCAGGAATAGATAAATAATAACAAAAAAATTGTAAAGTGGAGAAAGCGAGAGCGCGCGAATGCACTCAAGCAAACACAAACAGCACAGCACGATGCGTATTTTTTTAAAAAATTGACAAAATAAATCAAAAATAAATAAAAATAAAAATAAGTGGAAAAGGCGAGAGTGCGCGAGCACACAGGAGCAAAGACAAGCAGCGCAGCTTGATGCGTAGTAAAAAAAATAATAAATAGACAACTGGTCGACCTCATTAGAAATAAAAACCCAAAAGATTAGATAGACAAACAAACAAACACATAAATGTGGAGAGAAGGGCAGTGCGCGCAGGAGCAAAGGTAAACAGCAGACAGACCTGAATCCTTATCTTTACAAGGTCGACCTCAGAACTTTGTTCAGTTTGTCTCGGTGACGGATAATGGAAGGAAGGGCAGGCAACTGGTCGACTTCATTTAAAGAAACAAATAAAAAATAAGATAAACTCTCAGGAATAGATAAATAATAACAAAAAAATTGTAAAGTGGAGAAAGCGAGAGAGAGCGAATGCACTCAAGCAAACACGAACAGCACAGCATGATGCGTATTTTTTTTATATTGACAAAATAAATCAAAAATAACAATAAGTGGAAAAGGCGAGAGTGCGCGAGCACACAGGAGCAAAGACAAGCAGCGCAGCTTGATGCGTAGTAAAAAAAATAATAAATAGACAACTGGTCGACCTCATTAGAAATAAAAACCCAAAAGATTAGATAGACAAACAAACAAACCCATAAATGTGGAGAGAAGGGCAGTGCGCGCAGGAGCAAAGGTAAACAGCAGACAGACCTGAATCCTTATCTTTACAAGGTCGACCTCAGAACTTTGTTCAGTTTGTCTCGGTGACGGATAATGGAAGGAAGGGCAGGCAACTGGTCGACTTCATTTAAATAAACAAATAAAAAATAAGATAAACTCTCAGGAATAGATAAATAATAAAAAACAATTGTAAAGTGGAGAAAGCGAGAGCGCGGGAATGCACTCAAGCAAACACAAACAGCACAGCACGATGCGTATTTTTTTTTTAAATTGACAAAATAAATCAAAAATAAAAATCAGTGGAAAAGGCGAGAGTGCGCGAGCACACAGGACCAAAGACAAGCAGCGCAGCTTGATGCGTAGTAAAAAAAATAATAAATAGACAACTGGTCGACCTCATTAGAAATAAAAACCCAAAAGATTAGATAGACAAACAAACAAACACATAAATGTGGAGAGAAGGGCAGTGCGCGCAGGAGCAAACGTAAACATCAGACAGACCTGAATCCTTATCTTTACAAGGTCGACCTCAGAACTTTGTTCAGTTTGTCTCGGTGACGGATAATGGAAGGAAGGGCAGGCAACTGGTCGACATCTTTAAATAAACAAATAAAAAATAAGATAAATTCTCAGGAATAGATAAATACTAACAAAAAAATTGTAAAGTGGAGAAAGCGAGAGCGCGCGAATACACTCAAGCAAACACAAACAGCACAACACGATGCGTATTTTTTTTAAATTGACAAAATAAATCAAAAATAAATCAAAAATAAAAATAAGTGGAAAAGGCGAGAGTGCGCGAGTACACAGGAGCAAAGACAAGCAGCGCAGCTTGATGCGTAGTAAAAAAAATAATAAATAGACAACTGGTCGACCTCATTAGAAATAAAAACCCAAATGATTAGATAGACAAACAAACAAACACATAAATGTGGAGAGAAGGGCAGTGCGCGCAGGAGCAAAGGTAAACAGCAGACAGACCTGAATCCTTATCTTTACAAGGTCGACCTCAGAACTTTGTTCAGTTTGTCTCGGTGACGGATAATGGAAGGAAGGGCAGGCAACTGGTCGACTTCATTTAAAGAAACAAATAAAAAATAAGATAAACTCTCAGGAATAGATAAATAATAACAAAAAAATTGTAAAGTGGAGAAAGCGAGAGAGCGCGAATGCACTCAAGCAAACACGAACAGCACAGCATGATGCGTATTTTTTTTATATTGACAAAATAAATCAAAAATAACAATAAGTGGAAAAGGCGAGAGTGCGCGAGCACACAGGACCAAAGACAAGCAGCGCAGCTTGATGCGTAGTAAAAAAAATAATAAATAGACAACTGGTCGACCTCATTAGAAATAAAAACCCAAAAGATTAGATAGACAAACAAACAAACCCATAAATGTGGAGAGAAGGGCAGTGCGCGCAGGAGCAAAGGTAAACAGCAGACAGACCTGAATCCTTATCTTTACAAGGTCGACCTCAGAACTTTGTTCAGTTTGTCTCGGTGACGGATAATGGAAGGAAGGGCAGGCAACTGGTCGACTTCATTTAAATAAACAAATAAAAAATAAGATAAACTCTCAGGAATAGATAAATAATAAAAAACAATTGTAAAGTGGAGAAAGCGAGAGCGCGGGAATGCACTCAAGCAAACACAAACAGCACAGCACGATGCGTATTTTTTTTTTAAATTGACAAAATAAATCAAAAATAAAAATAAGTGGAAAAGGCGAGAGTGCGCGAGCACACAGGACCAAAGACAAGCAGCGCAGCTTGATGCGTAGTAAAAAAAATAATAAATAGACAACTGGTCGACCTCATTAGAAATAAAAACCCAAAAGATTAGATAGACAAACAAACAAACACATAAATGTGGAGAGAAGGGCAGTGCGCAGGAGCAAACGTAAACATCAGACAGACCTGAATCCTTATCTTTACAAGGTCGACCTCAGAACTTTGTTCAGTTTGTCTCGGTGACGGATAATGGAAGGAAGGGCAGGCAACTGGTCGACATCTTTAAATAAACAAATAAAAAATAAGATAAATTCTCAGGAATAGATAAATAATAACAAATAAATTGTAAAGTGGAGAAAGCGAGAGCGCGCAAATGCACTCAAGCAAACACAAACAGCACAGCACGATGCGTATTTTTTTTTAAATTGACAAAATAAATCAAAAATAAATCAAAAATAAAAATTAGTGGAAAAGGCGAGAGTGCGCGAGGACACAGGAGCAAAGACAAGCAGCGCAGCTTGATGCGTAGTAAAAAAAATAATAAATAGACAACTGGTCGACCTCATTAGAAATAAAACCCCAAAAGATTAGATAGACAAACAAACAAACACATAAATGTGGAGAGAAGGGCAGTGCGCGCAGGAGCAAAGGTAAACAGCAGACAGACCTGAATCCTTATCTTTACAAGGTCGACCTCAGAACTTTGTTCAGTTTGTCTCGGTGACGGATAATGGAAGGAAGGGCAGGCAACTGGTCGACTTCTTTAAATAAACAAATAAAAAATAAGATAAACTCTCAGGAATAGATAAATAATAACAAAAAAATTGTAAAGTGGAGAAAGCGAGAGCGCGGTAATGCACTCAAGCAAACACAAACAGCACAGCACGATGCGTATTTTTTTTTTTAAATTGACAAAATAAATCAAAAATAAAAATAAGTGGAAAAGGCGAGAGTGCGCGAGCACACAGGAGCAAAGACAAGCAGCGCAGCTTGATGCGTGGTAAAAAAAAATAATAAATAGACAACTGGTCGACCTCATTAGAAATAAAATCCCAAAAGATTAGATAGACAAACAAACAAACACATAAATGTGGAGAGAAGGGCAGTGCGCGCAGGAGCAAAGGTAAACAGCAGACAGACCTGAATCCTTATCTTTACAAGGTCGACCTCAGAACTTTGTTCAGTTTGTCTCGGTGACGGATAATGGAAGGAAGGGCAGGCAACTGGTCGACTTCATTTAAATAAAGAAATAAAAAATAAGATAAACTCTCAGGAATAGATAAATAATAACAAAACAATTGTAAAGTAGAGAAAGCGAGCGCGCGAGAATGCACTCAAGCAAACACAAACAGCAAGCACGATGCGTATTTTTTTTTAAATTGACAAAATAAATAAAAAATAAATCAAAAATAAAAATAAGTGGAAAAGGCGAGAGTGCGCGAGCACACAGGAGCAAAGACAAGCAGCGCAGCTTGATGCGTAGTAAAAAAAAATAATAAATATACAACTGGTCGACCTCATTAGAAATAAAAACCCAAAGGATTAGATAGACAAACAAACAAACACATAAATGTGGAGAGAAGGGCAGTGCGCGCAGGAGCAAAGGTAAACAGCAGACAGACCTGAATCCTTATCTTTACAAGGTCGACCTCAGAACTTTGTTCAGTTTGTCTCGGTGATGGATAATGGAAGGAAGGGCAGGCAACTGGTCGACTTCATTTAAATAAACAAATAAAAAATAAGATAAACTCTCAGGAATAGATAAATAATAACAAAAAATTGTAAAGTGGAGAAAGCGAGAGCGCGCGAATGCACTCAAGCAAACACAAACAGCACAGCACGATGCGTATTTTTTTTTAAATTGACAAAATAAATCAAAATTAAATCAAAAATAAAAATAAGTGGAAAAGGCGAGAGTGCGCGATCACACAGGAGCAAAGACAAGCAGCGCAGCTTGATGCGTAGTAAAAAAAATAATTAATAGACAACTGGTCGACCTCATTAGAAATAAAAACCCAAAAGATTAGATAGACAAACAAACAAACACATAAATGTGGAGAGAAGGGCAGTGCGCGCAGGAGCAAAGGTAAACAGCAGACAGACCTGAATCCTTATCTTTACAAGGTCGACCTCAGAACTTTGTTCAGTTTGTCTCGGTGACGGATAATGGAAGGAAGGGCAGGCAACTGGTCGACTTCATTTAAATAAACAAATAAAAAATAAGATAAACTCTCAGGAATAGATAAATAATAACAAACAATTGTAAAGTGGAGAAAGCGAGAGCGCGGGAATGCACTCAAGCAAACACAAACAGCACAGCACGATGCGTATTTTTTTTTTAAATTGACAAAATAAATCAAAAATAAAAATAAGTGGAAAAGGCGAGAGTGCGCGAGCACACAGGAGCAAAGACAAGCAGCGCAGCTTGATGCGTAGTAAAAAAAATAATAAATAGACAACTGGTCGACCTCATTAGAAATAAAAACCCAAAAGATTAGATAGACAAACAAACAAACACATAAATGTGGAGAGAAGGGCAGTGCGCGCATGAGCAAAAGTAAACATCAGACAGACCTGAATCCTTATCTTTACAAGGTCGACCTCAGAACTTTGTTCAGTTTGTCTCGGTGACGGATAATGGAAGGAAGGGCAGGCAACTGGTCGACTTCTTTAAATAAACAAATAAAAAATAAGATAAATTCTCAGGAATAGATAAATAATAACAAATAAATTGTAAAGTGGAGAAAGCGAGAGCGCGCAAATGCACTCAAGCAAACACAAACAGCACAGCACGATGCGTATTTTTTTTTAAAATTGACAAAATGAATCAAAAATAAATCAAAAATAAAAATAAGTGGAAAAGGCGAGAGTGCGCGAGTACACAGGAGCAAAGACAAGCAGCGCAGCTTGATGCGTAGTAAAAAAAATAATAAATAGACAACTGGTCGACCTCATTAGAAATAAAAACCCAAAAGATTAGATAGACAAACAAACAAACACATAAATGTGGAGAGAAGGGCAGTGCGCGCAGGAGCAAAGGTAAACAGCAGACAGACCTGAATCCTTATCTTTACAAGGTCGACCTCAGAACTTTGTTCAGTTTGTCTCGGTGACGGATAATGGAAGGAAGGGCAGGCAACTGGTCGACTTCATTTTAATAAACAAATAAAAAATAAGATAAACTCTCAGGAATAGATAAATAATAACAAAAAAATTGTAAAGTGGAGAAAGCGAGAGAGCGCGAATGCACTCAAGCAAACACGAACAGCACAGCATGATGCGTATTTTTTTTATATTGACAAAATAAATCAAAAATAACAATAAGTGGAAAAGGCGAGAGTGCGCGAGCACACAGGAGCAAAGACAAGCAGCGCAGCTTGATGCGTAGTAAAAAAAAATAATAAATAGACAACTGGTCGACCTCATTAGAAATAAAAACCCAAAAGATTAGATAGACAAACCAACAAACACATAAATGTGGAGAGAAGGGCAGTGCGGGCAGGAGCAAAGGTAAACAGCAGACAGACCTGAATCCTTATCTTTACAAGGTCGACCTCAGAACTTTGTTCAGTTTGTCTCGGTGACGGATAATGGAAGGAAGGGCAGGCAACTGGTCGACTTCATTTAAATAAACAAATAAAAATAATATAAACTCTCAGGAATAGATAAATAATAACAAAAAAATTGTAAAGTGGAGAAAGCGAGTGCGCGCGAATGCACTCAAGCAAACACAAACAGCACAGCACGATGCGTATTTTTTTTTAAATTGACAAAGTAAATAAATAATAAATTAAAAATAAAAATAAGTGGAAAAGGCGAGAGTGCGCGATCACACAGGAGCAAAGACAAGCAGCGCAGCTTGATGCGTAGTAAAAAAAAATAATAAATAGACAACTGGTCGACCTCATTAGAAATAAAAACCCAAAAGATTAGATAGACAAACCAACAAACACATAAATGTGGAGAGAAGGGCAGTGCGGGCAGGAGCAAAGGTAAACAGCAGACAGACCTGAATCCTTATCTTTACAAGGTCGACCTCAGAACTTTGTTCAGTTTTTCTCGGTGACGGATAATGGAAGGAAGGGCAGGCAACTGGTCGACTTCATTTAAATAAACAAATAAAAATAATATAAACTCTCAGGAATAGATAAATAATAACAAAAAAATTGTAAAGTGGAGAAAGCGAGAGCGCGCGAATGCACTCAAGCAAACACAAACAGCACAGCACGATGCGTATTTTTTTAAAAAATTGACAAAATAAATCAAAAATAAATAAAAATAAAAATAAGTGGAAAAGGCGAGAGTGCGCGAGCACACAGGAGCAAAGACAAGCAGCGCAGCTTGATGCGTAGTAAAAAAAATAATAAATAGACAACTGGTCGACCTCATTAGAAATAAAAACCCAAAAGATTAGATAGACAAACAAACAAACACATAAATGTGGAGAGAAGGGCAGTGCGCGCAGGAGCAAAGGTAAACAGCAGACAGACCTGAATCCTTATCTTTACAAGGTCGACCTCAGAACTTTGTTCAGTTTGTCTCGGTGACGGATAATGGAAGGAAGGGCAGGCAACTGGTCGACTTCATTTAAAGAAACAAATAAAAAATAAGATAAACTCTCAGGAATAGATAAATAATAACAAAAAAATTGTAAAGTGGAGAAAGCGAGAGAGAGCGAATGCACTCAAGCAAACACGAACAGCACAGCATGATGCGTATTTTTTTTATATTGACAAAATAAATCAAAAATAAAAATAAGTGGAAAAGGCGAGAGTGCGCGAGCACACAGGACCAAAGACAAGCAGCGCAGCTTGATGCGTAGTAAAAAAAATAATAAATAGACAACTGGTCGACCTCATTAGAAATAAAAACCCAAAAGATTAGATAGACAAACAAACAAACCCATAAATTTGGAGAGAAGGGCAGTGCGCGCAGGAGCAAAGGTAAACAGCAGACAGACCTGAATCCTTATCTTTACAAGGTCGACCTCAGAACTTTGTTCAGTTTGTCTGGGTGACGGATAATGGAAGGAAGGGCAGGCAACTGGTCGACTTCATTTAAATAAACAAATAAAAAATAAGATAAACTCTCAGGAATAGATAAATAATAAAAAACAATTGTAAAGTGGAGAAAGCGAGAGCGCGGGAATGCACTCAAGCAAACACAAACAGCACAGCACGATGCGTATTTTTTTTTTAAATTGACAAAATAAATCAAAAATAAAAATCAGTGGAAAAGGCGAGAGTGCGCGAGCACACAGGACCAAAGACAAGCAGCGCAGCTTGATGCGTAGTAAAAAAAATAATAAATAGACAACTGGTCGACCTCATTAGAAATAAAAACCCAAAAGATTAGATAGACAAACAAACAAACACATAAATGTGGAGAGAAGGGCAGTGCGCGCAGGAGCAAACGTAAACATCAGACAGACCTGAATCCTTATCTTTACAAGGTCGACCTCAGAACTTTGTTCAGTTTGTCTCGGTGACGGATAATGGAAGGAAGGGCAGGCAACTGGTCGACATCTTTAAATAAACAAATAAAAAATAAGATAAATTCTCAGGAATAGATAAATAATAACAAATAAATTGTAAAGTGGAGAAAGCGAGAGCGCGCAAATGCACTCAAGCAAACACAAACAGCACAGCACGATGCGTATTTTTTTTTTAAATTGACAAAATAAATCAAAAATAAATCAAAAATAAAAATTAGTGGAAAAGGCGAGAGTGCGCGAGCACACAGGAGCAAAGACAAGCAGCGCAGCTTGATGCGTAGTAAAAAAAATAATAAATAGACAACTGGTCGACCTCATTAGAAATAAAACCCCAAAAGATTAGATAGACAAACAAACAAACACATAAATGTGGAGAGAAGGGCAGTGCGCGCAGGAGCAAAGGTAAACAGCAGACAGACCTGAATCCTTATCTTTACAAGGTCGACCTCAGAACTTTGTTCAGTTTGTCTCGGTGACGGATAATGGAAAGAAGGGCAGGCAACTGGTCGACTTCTTTAAATAAACAAATAAAAAATAACATAAATTCTCAGGAATAGATAAATAATAACAAAAAATTGTAAAGTGGAGAAAGCGAGAGCGCGCGAATGCACTCAAGCAAACACAAACAGCACAGCACGATGCGTATTTTTTTTTAAATTGACAAAATAAATCAAAAATAAATCAAAAATAAAAATAAGTGGAAAAGGCGAGAGTGCGCGAGCACAAGGAGCAAAGACAAGCAGCGCAGCTTGATGCGTAGTAAAAAAAAATAATAAATAAACAACTGGTCGACCTCATTAGAAATAGAGACCCAAAAGATTAGATAGACAAACAAACAAACACATAAATGTGGAGAGAAGGGCAGTGCGCACAGGAGCAAAGGTAAACAACAGACAGACCTGAATCCTTATCTTTACAAGGTCGACCTCAGAACTTTGTTCAGTTTGTCTCGGTGACGGATAATGGAAGGAAGGGCAGGCAACTGGTCGACTTCATTTAAATAAACAAATAAAAATAAGATAAACTCTCAGGAATAGATAAATAATAAGAAAAAAATTGTAAAGTGGAGAAAGCGAGAGCACGCGAATGCACTCAAGCAAACACAAACAGCACAGCACGATGCGTATTTTTTTTAATTGACAAAATAAATCAAAAATAAATCAAAAATAAAAATAAGTGGAAAAGGCGAGAGTGCGCGTGCACACAGGAGCAAAGACAAGCAGCGCAGCTTGATGCGTAGTAAAAAAAATAATAAATAGACAACTGGTCGACCTCATTAGAAATAAAAACCCAACAGATTAGATAGACAAACAAACAAACACATAAATATGGAGAGAAGGGCAGTGCGCGCAGGAACAAAGGTAAACAGCAGACAGACCTGAATCCTTATCTTTACAAGGTCGACCTCAGAACTTTGTTCAGTTTGTCTCGGTGACGGATAATGGAAGGAAGGGAGGAAACTGGTCGACTTCATTTAAATAAACAAATAAAAAATAAGAAACTCTCAGGAATAGATAAATAATAACAAAAAAAATTGTAAAGTGGAGAAAGCGAGAGCGCGCGAATGCACTCAAGCAAACACAAACAGCACAGCACGATGCATATTTTTTTTAATTGACAAAATAAATCAAAAATAAAAATAAGTGGAAAAGGCGAGAGTGCGCGAGCACACAGGAGCAAAGACAAGCAGCGCAGCTTGATGCGTAGTAAAAAAAATAATAAATAGACAACTGGTCGACCTCATTAGAAATAAAAACCCAAAAGATTAGATAGACAAACAAACAAACACATAAATGTGGAGAGAAGCGCAGTGCGCGCAGGAGCAAAGGTAAACAGCAGACAGACCTGTATCCTTATCTTTACAAGGTCGACCTCAGAACTTTGTTCAGTTTGTCTCGGTGACGGATAATGGAAGGAAGGGCAGGCAACTGGTCGACTTCATTTAAATAAACAAATAAAAAATAAGATAAACTCTCAGGAATAGATAAATACTAACAAAAAAATTGTAAAGTGGAGAAAGCGAGAGCGCGCGAATACACTCAAGCAAACACAAACAGCACAACACGATGCGTATTTTTTTTAAATTGACAAAATAAATCAAAAATAAATCAAAAATAAAAATAAGTGGAAAAGGCGAGAGTGCGCGAGTACACAGGAGCAAAGACAAGCAGCGCAGCTTGATGCGTAGTAAAAAAAATAATAAATAGACAACTGGTCGACCTCATTAGAAATAAAAACCCAAATGATTAGATAGACAAACAAACAAACACATAAATGTGGAGAGAAGGGCAGTGCGCGCAGGAGCAAAGGTAAACAGCAGACAGACCTGAATCCTTATCTTTACAAGGTCGACCTCAGAACTTTGTTCAGTTTGTCTCGGTGACGGATAATGGAAGGAAGGGCAGGCAACTGGTCGACTTCATTTAAAGAAACAAATAAAAAATAAGATAAACTCTCAGGAATAGATAAATAATAACAAAAAAATTGTAAAGTGGAGAAAGCGAGAGAGCGCGAATGCACTCAAGCAAACACGAACAGCACAGCATGATGCGTATTTTTTTTATATTGACAAAATAAATCAAAAATAACAATAAGTGGAAAAGGCGAGAGTGCGCGAGCACACAGGACCAAAGACAAGCAGCGCAGCTTGATGCGTAGTAAAAAAAATAATAAATAGACAACTGGTCGACCTCATTAGAAATAAAAACCCAAAAGATTAGATAGACAAACAAACAAACCCATAAATGTGGAGAGAAGGGCAGTGCGCGCAGGAGCAAAGGTAAACAGCAGACAGACCTGAATCCTTATCTTTACAAGGTCGACCTCAGAACTTTGTTCAGTTTGTCTCGGTGACGGATAATGGAAGGAAGGGCAGGCAACTGGTCGACTTCATTTAAATAAACAAATAAAAAATAAGATAAACTCTCAGGAATAGATAAATAATAAAAAACAATTGTAAAGTGGAGAAAGCGAGAGCGCGGGAATGCACTCAAGCAAACACAAACAGCACAGCACGATGCGTATTTTTTTTTTAAATTGACAAAATAAATCAAAAATAAAAATAAGTGGAAAAGGCGAGAGTGCGCGAGCACACAGGACCAAAGACAAGCAGCGCAGCTTGATGCGTAGTAAAAAAAATAATAAATAGACAACTGGTCGACCTCATTAGAAATAAAAACCCAAAAGATTAGATAGACAAACAAACAAACACATAAATGTGGAGAGAAGGGCAGTGCGCGCAGGAGCAAACGTAAACATCAGACAGACCTGAATCCTTATCTTTACAAGGTCGACCTCAGAACTTTGTTCAGTTTGTCTCGGTGACGGATAATGGAAGGAAGGGCAGGCAACTGGTCGACATCTTTAAATAAACAAATAAAAAATAAGATAAATTCTCAGCAATAGATAAATAATAACAAATAAATTGTAAAGTGGAGAAAGCGAGAGCGCGCAAATGCACTCAAGCAAACACAAACAGCACAGCACGATGCGTATTTTTTTTTAAATTGACAAAATAAATCAAAAATAAATCAAAAATAAAAATTAGTGGAAAAGGCGAGAGTGCGCGAGGACACAGGAGCAAAGACAAGCAGCGCAGCTTGATGCGTAGTAAAAAAAATAATAAATAGACAACTGGTCGACCTCATTAGAAATAAAACCCCAAAAGATTAGATAGACAAACAAACAAACACATAAATGTGGAGAGAAGGGCAGTGCGCGCAGGAGCAAAGGTAAACAGCAGACAGACCTGAATCCTTATCTTTACAAGGTCGACCTCAGAACTTTGTTCAGTTTGTCTCGGTGACGGATAATGGAAGGAAGGGCAGGCAACTGGTCGACTTCTTTAAATAAACAAATAAAAAATAACATAAATTCTCAGGAATAGATAAATAATAACAAAAAATTGTAAAGTGGAGAAAGCGAGAGCGCGCGAATGCACTCAAGCAAACACAAACAGCACAGCACGATGCGTATTTTTTTTAAATTGACAAAATAAATCAAAAATAAATCAAAAATAAAAATAAGTGGAAAAGGCGAGAGTGCGCGAGCACAAGGAGCAAAGACAAGCAGCGCAGCTTGATGCGTAGTAAAAAAAAATAATAAATAGACAACTGGTCGACCTCATTAGAAATAGAGACCCAAAAGATTAGATAGACAAACAAACAAACACATAAATGTGGAGAGAAGGGCAGTGCGCACAGGAGCAAAGGTAAACAGCAGACAGACCTGAATCCTTATCTTTACAAGGTCGACCTCAGAACTTTGTTCAGTTTGTCTCGGTGACGGATAATGGAAGGAAGGGCAGGCAACTGGTCGACTTCATTTAAATAAACAAATAAAAAATAAGATAAACTCTCAGGAATAGATAAATAATAACAAAAAAATTGTAAAGTGGAGAAAGCGAGAGCGCGGTAATGCACTCAAGCAAACACAAACAGCACAGCACGATGCGTATTTTTTTTTTTAAATTGACAAAATAAATCAAAAATAAAAATAAGTGGAAAAGGCGAGAGTGCGCGAGCACACAGGAGCAAAGACAAGCAGCGCAGCTTGATGCGTGGTAAAAAAAAATAATAAATAGACAACTGGTCGACCTCATTAGAAATAAAATCCCAAAAGATTAGATAGACAAACAAACAAACACATAAATGTGGAGAGAAGGGCAGTGCGCGCAGGAGCAAAGGTAAACAGCAGACAGACCTGAATCCTTATCTTTACAAGGTCGACCTCAGAACTTTGTTCAGTTTGTCTCGGTGACGGATAATGGAAGGAAGGGCAGGCAACTGGTCGACTTCATTTAAATAAAGAAATAAAAAATAAGATAAACTCTCAGGAATAGATAAATAATAACAAAACAATTGTAAAGTAGAGAAAGCGAGCGCGCGAGAATGCACTCAAGCAAACACAAACAGCAAGCACGATGCGTATTTTTTTTTAAATTGACAAAATAAATAAAAAATAAATCAAAAATAAAAATAAGTGGAAAAGGCGAGAGTGCGCGAGCACACAGGAGCAAAGACAAGCAGCGCAGCTTGATGCGTAGTAAAAAAAAATAATAAATATACAACTGGTCGACCTCATTAGAAATAAAAACCCAAAAGATTAGATAGACAAACAAACAAACACATAAATGTGGAGAGAAGGGCAGTGCGCGCAGGAGCAAAGGTAAACAGCAGACAGACCTGAATCCTTATCTTTACAAGGTCGACCTCAGAACTTTGTTCAGTTTGTCTCGGTGATGGATAATGGAAGGAAGGGCAGGCAACTGGTCGACTTCATTTAAATAAACAAATAAAAAATAAGATAAACTCTCAGGAATAGATAAATAATAACAAAAAATTGTAAAGTGGAGAAAGCGAGAGCGCGCGAATGCACTCAAGCAAACACAAACAGCACAGCACGATGCGTATTTTTTTTTAAATTGACAAAATAAATCAAAATTAAATCAAAAATAAAAATAAGTGGAAAAGGCGAGAGTGCGCGATCACACAGGAGCAAAGACAAGCAGCGCAGCTTGATGCGTAGTAAAAAAAATATTTAATAGACAACTGGTCGACCTCATTAGAAATAAAAACCCAAAAGATTAGATAGACAAACAAACAAACACATAAATGTGGAGAGAAGGGCAGTGCGCGCAGGAGCAAAGGTAAACAGCAGACAGACCTGAATCCTTATCTTTACAAGGTCGACCTCAGAACTTTGTTCAGTTTGTCTCGGTGACGGATAATGGAAGGAAGGGCAGGCAACTGGTCGACTTCATTTTAATAAACAAATAAAAAATAAGATAAACTCTCAGGAATAGATAAATAATAACAAAAAAATTGTAAAGTGGAGAAAGCGAGAGAGCGCGAATGCACTCAAGCAAACACGAACAGCACAGCATGATGCGTATTTTTTTTATATTGACAAAATAAATCAAAAATAACAATAAGTGGAAAAGGCGAGAGTGCGCGAGCACACAGGAGCCAAGACAAGCAGCGCAGCTTGATGCGTAGTAAAAAAAATAATAAATAGACAACTGGTCGACCTCATTAGAAATAAAAACCCAAAAGATTAGATAGACAAACAAACAAACACATAAATGTGGAGAGAAGGGCAGTGCGCGCAGGAGCAAAGGTAAACAGCAGACAGACCTGAATCCTTATCTTTACAAGGTCGACCTCAGAACTTTGTTCAGTTTGTCTCGGTGACGGATAATGGAAGGAAGGGCAGGCAACTGGTCGACTTCATTTAAATAAACAAATAAAAAATAAGATAAACTCTCAGGAATAGATAAATAATAACAAAAAAATTGTAAAGTGGAGAAAGCGAGAGCGCGCGAATGCACTCAAGCAAACACAAACAGCACAGCACGATGCGTCTTTTTTTTAAAATTGACAAAATAAATCAAAAATAAATCAAAAATAAAAATAAGTGGAAAAGGCGAGAGTGCGCGAGCACACAGGAGCAAAGACAAGCAGCGCAGCTTGATGAGTAGTAAAAAAAATAATAAATAGACAACTGGTCGACCTCATTAGAAATAAAAACCCAAAACATTTGAGAGACAAACAAACAAACACATAAATGTGGAGAGATGGGCAGTGGGCCAAGGAGCAAAGGTAAACAGCAGACAGACCTGAATCCTTATCTTTACAAGGTCGACCTCAGAACTTTGTTCAGTTTGTCTCGGTGACGGATAATGGAAGGAAGGGCAGGCAACTGGTCGACTTCATTTAAATAAACAAATAAAAAATAAGATAAACTCTCAGGAATAGATAAATAATAACAAAAAAATTGTAAAGTGGAGAAAGCGAGAGCGCGCGAATGCACTCAAGCAAACACAAACAGCACAGCACGATGCGTATTTTTTTTTAAATTGACAAAATAAATCAAAAATAAATCAAAAATAAAAATAAGTGGAATAAGCGAGAGTGCGCAAGCACACAGGAGCAAAGACAAGCAGCGCAGCTTGATGCGTAGTAAAAAAAATAATAAATAGACAACTGGTCGACCTCATTAGAAATAAAAACCCAAAAGATTAGATAGACAAACAAACAAACACATAAATGTGGAGAGAAGGGCAGTGCGCGCAGGAGCAAAGGTAAACAGCAGACAGACCTGAATCCTTATCTTTACAAGGTCGACCTCAGAACTTTGTTCAGTTTGTCTCGGTGACGGATAATGGAAGGAAGGGCAGGCAACTGGTCGACTTCATTTAAATAAACTAATAAAAAATAAGATAAACTCTCAGGAATAGATAAATGATAACAAAAAAATTGTAAAGTGGAGAAAGCGAGAGCGCGCGAATGCACTCAAGCAAACACAAACAGCACAGCACGATGCGTATTTCTTTATATTGACAAAATAAATAAAAAATAAATCAAAAATAACAATATGTGGAAAAGGCGAGTGTGCGCGAGCACACAGGAGCAAAGACAAGCAGCGCAGCTTGATGCGTAGTAAAAAAAGTAATAAATAGACAACTGGTCGACCTCATTAGAAATAAAAACCCAAAAGATTAGATAGACAAACAAAAAACACATAAATGTGGAGAGAACGGCAGTGCTCGCAGGAGCAAAGGTAAACAGCAGACAGACCTGAATCCTTATCTTTACAAGGTCGACCTCAGAGCTTTGTTCAGTTTGTCTCGGTGACGGATAATGGAAGGAAGGGCAGGCAACTGGTCGATTTCATTTAAATAAACAAATAAAAAATAAGATAAACTCTCAGGAATAGATCAATAATAACCAAAAAATTGTAAAGTGGAGAAAGCGAGAGCGCGCAAATGCACTCAAGCAAACACAAACAGCACAGCACGATGCGAATTTTTTTTAAATTGACAAAATAAATCAAAAATAAATCAAAAATAAAAATAAGTGGAAAAGGCGAGAGTGCGCGAGCACACAGGAGCAAAGACAAATAGCGCAGCTTGATGCGTAGTAAAAAAAATAATAAATAGACAACTGGTCGACCTCATTAGAAATAAAAACCCAAAAGATTAGATAGACAAACAAACAAACACATTAATGTGGAGAGAAGGGCAGTGCGCGCAGGAGCAAAGGTAAACAGCAGACAGACCTGAATCCTTATCTTTACAAGGTCGACCTCAGAACTTTGTTCAGTTTGTCTCGGTGACGGATAATGGAAGGAAGGGAGGAAACTGGTCGACTTCATTTAAATAAACAAATAAAAAATAAGATAAACTCTCAGGAATAGATAAATAATAACAAAAAAATTGTAAAGTGCACAAAGCGAGAGCGCGCGAATGCACTCAAGCAAACACAAACAGCACAGCACGATGCGTATTTTTTTTATATTGACAAAATAAATCAAAAATAAATCAAAAATAATAATAAGTGGAAAAGGCGAGAGTGCGCGAGCACACAGGAGCAAAGACATGCAGCGCAGCTTGATGCGTAGTAAAAAAAATAATAAATAGACAACTGGTCGACCTCATTAGAAATAAAATCCCAAAAGATTAGATAGACAAACAAACAAACACATAAATGTGGAGAGAAGGGCAGTGCGCGCAGGAGCAAAGGTAAACAGCAGACAGACCTGAAGCCTTATCTTTACAAGGTCGACCTCAGAACTTTGTTCAGTTTGTCTCGGTGACGGATAATGGAAGGAAGGGAGGAAACTGGTCGACTTCATTTAAATAAACAAATAAAAAATAAGATAAACTCTCAGGAATAGATAATAATAACAAAAAAATTGTAAAGTGGAGAAAGCGAGAGCTTGCGAATGCACTCAAGCAAACACAAACAGCACAGCACGATGCGTATTTTTTTTAAATTGACAAAATAAATCAAAAATAAATCAAAAATAAAAATAAGTGGAAAAGGCGAGAGTGCGCGAGCACACAGGAGCAAAGACAAGCAGCGCATCTTGATGCGTAGTAAAAAAAATAATAAATAGACAACTGGTCGACCTCATTAGAAATAAAAACCCAAAAGATTAGATAGACAAACCAACAAACACATAAATGTGGAGAGAAGGGCAGTGCGCGCAGGAGCAAAGGTAAACAGCAGACAGACCTGAATCCTTATCTTTACAAGATCGACCTCAGAACTTTGTTCAGTTTGTCTCGGTGACGGATAATGGAAGGAAGGGCAGGCAACTGGTCGACTTCATTTAAATAAACAAATAAAAAATAAGATAAACTCTCAGGAATAGATAAATAATAACAAAAAAATTGTAAAGTGGAGAAAGCGAGAGCGCGCGAATGCACTCAAGCAAACACAAACAGCACAGCACGATGCGTATTTTTTTTAAATTGACAAAATAAATCAAAAATAAATCAAAAATAAAAATAAGTGGAAAAGGCGAGAGTGCGCGAGCACACAGGAGCAAAGACAAGCAGCGCAGCTTGATGCGTAGTAAAAAAAATAATAAATAGACAACTGGTCGACCTCATTAGAAATAAAAACCCAAAAGATTAGATAGACAAACAAACAAACACATAAATGTGGAGAGAAGGGCAGTGCGCGCAGGAGCAAAGGTAAACAGCAGACAGACCTGAATCCTTATCTTTACAAGGTCGACCTCAGAACTTTGTTCAGTTTGTCTCGGTGACGGATAATGGAAGGAAGGGCAGGCAACTGGTCGACTTCATTTAAATAAACAATTAAAAAATAATTTAAACTCTCAGGAATAGATAAATAATAACAAAAAAATTGTAAAGTGGAGAAAGCGAGAGCGCGCGAATGCACTCAAGCAAACACAAACAGCACAGCACGATGCGTATTTTTTTTAAAATTGACAAAATATATCAAAAATAAATCAAAAATAAAAATAAGTGGAAAAGGCGAGAGTGCGCGAGCACACAGGGGCAAAGACAAGCAGCGCAGCTTGATGCGTAGTAAAAAAAATAATAAATAGACAACTGGTCGACCTCATTAGAAATAAAAACCCAAAACATTAGAGAGACAAACAAACAAACACATAAATGTGGAGAGATGGGCAGTGGGCGCAGGAGCAAAAGTAAACAGCAGACAGACCTGAATCCTTATCTTTACAAGGTCAACCTCAGAACTTTGTTCAGTTTGTCTCGGTGACGGATAATGGAAGGGAGGGCAGGCAACTGGTCGACTTCATTTAAATAAACAAATAAAAAATAAGATAAACTCTCAGGAATAGATAAATAATAACAAAAAAATTGTAAAGTGGAGAAAGCGATAGCGCGCGAATGCACTCAAGCAAACACAAACAGCACAGCACGATGCGTATTTTTTTTATATTGACAAAATAAATCAAAAATAAATCAAAAATAAAAATAAGTGGAAAAGGCGAGAGTGCGCGAGCACACAGGAGCAAAGACATGCAGCGCAGCTTGATGCGTAGTAAAAAAAATAATAAATAGACAACTGGTCGACCTCATTAGAAATAAAAACCCAAAAGATTAGATAGACAAACAAACAAACACATAAATGTGGAGAGAAGGGCAGTGCGCGCAGGAGCAAAGGTAAACAGCAGACAGACCTGAAGCCTTATCTTTACAAGGTCGACCTCAGAACTTTGTTCACTTTGTCTCGGTGACGGATAATGGAAGGAAGGGAGGAAACTGGTCGACTTCATTTAAATAAACAAATAAAAAATAAGATAAACTCTCAGGAATAGATAAATAATAACAAACAATTGTAAAGTGGAGAAAGCGAGAGCGCGGGAATGCACTCAAGCAAACACAAACAGCACAGCACGATGCGTATTTTTTTTTTAAATTGACAAAATAAATCAAAAATAAAAATAAGTGGAAAAGGCGAGAGTGCGCGAGCACACAGGAGCAAAGACAAGTAGCGCAGCTTGATGCGTAGTAAAAAAAATAATAAATAGACAACTGGTCGACCTCATTAGAAATAAAAACGCAAAAGATTAGATAGACAAACAAACAAACACATTAATGTGGAGAGAAGGGCAGTGCGCGCAGGAGCAAAGGTAAACAGCTGACAGACCTGAATCCTTATCTTTACAAGGTCGACCTCAGAACTTTGTTCAGTTTGTCTCGGTGACGGATAATGGAAGGAAGGGAGGAAACTGGTCGACTTCATTTAAATAAACAAATAAAAAATAAGATAAACTCTCAGGAATAGATAAATAATAACAAAAAAATTGTAAAGTGCACAAAGCGAGAGCGCGCGAATGCACTCAAGCAAACACAAACAGCAAGCACGATGCGTATTTTTTTTATATTGACAAAATAAATCAAAAATAAATCAAAAATAAAAATAAGTGGAAAAGGCGAGAGTGCGCGAGCACACAGGAGCAAAGACATGCAGCGCAGCTTGATGCGTAGTAAAAAAAATAATAAATAGACAACTGGTCGACCTCATTAGAAATAAAAACCCAAAAGATTAGATAGACAAACAAACAAACACATAAATGTGGAGAGAAGGGCAGTGCGCGCAGGAGCAAAGGTAAACAGCAGACAGACCTGAAGCCTTATCTTTACAAGGTCGACCTCAGAACTTTGTTCAGTTTGTCTCGGTGACGGATAATGGAAGGAAGGGAGGAAACTGGTCGACTTCATTTAAATAAACAAATAAAAAATAAGATAAACTCTCAGGAATAGATAATAATAACAAAAAAATTGTAAAGTGGAGAAAGCGAGAGCTTGCGAATGCACTCAAGCAAACACAAACAGCACAGCACGATGCGTATTTTTTTTTAAATTGACAAAATAAATCAAAAATAAATCAAAAATAAAAATAAGTGGAAAAGGCGAGAGTGCGCGAGCACACAGGAGCAAAGACAAGCAGCGCATCTTGATGCGTAGTAAAAAAAATAATAAATAGACAACTGGTCGACCTCATTAGAAATAAAAACCCAAAAGATTAGATAGACAAACCAACAAACACATAAATGTGGAGAGAAGGGCAGTGCGCGCAGGAGCAAAGGTAAACAGCAGACAGACCTGAATCCTTATCTTTACAAGATCGACCTCAGACCTTTGTTCAGTTTGTCTCGGTGACGGATAATGGAAGGAAGGGCAGGCAACTGGTCGACTTCATTTAAATAAACAAATAAAAAATAAGATAAACTCTCAGGAATAGATAAATAATAACAAAAAAATTGTAAAGTGGAGAAAGCGAGAGCGCGCGAATGCACTCAAGCAAACACAAACAGCACAGCACGATGCGGATTTTTTTTTAAATTGACAAAATAAATCAAAAATAAATCAAAAATAAAACTTAGTGGAAAAGGCGAGAGTGCGCGAGCACACAGGAGCAAAGACAAGCAGCGCAGCTTGATGCGTAGTAAAAAAAATAATAAATAGACAACTGGTCGACCTCATTAGAAATAAAAACCCAAAAGATTAGATAGACAAACAAACAAACACATAAATGTGGAGAGAAGGGCAGTGCGCGCAGGAGCAAAGGTAAACAGCAGACAGACCTGAATCCTTATCTTTACAAGGTCGACCTCAGAACTTTGTTCAGTTTGTCTCGGTGACGGATAATGGAAGGAAGGGCAGGCAACTGGTCGACTTCATTTAAATAAACAAATAAAAAATAAGATAAACTCTCAGGAATAGATAAATAATAA
Source organism: Perognathus longimembris pacificus (assembly GCF_023159225.1). NCBI lineage: Eukaryota > Metazoa > Chordata > Mammalia > Rodentia > Heteromyidae > Perognathus > Perognathus longimembris. The sequence goes on along the minus strand of NW_025958416.1, from coordinate 24,059 downwards.
CAAAAAAATTGTAAAGTGCAGAAAGCGAGAGCGCGCGAATGCACTCAAGCAAACACAAACAGCACAGCACGATGCGGATTTTTTTTTTTAAATTGACAAAATAAATCAAAAATAAAAATAAGTGGAAAAGGCGAGAGTGCGCGAGCACACAGGAGCAAAGACAAGCAGCGCAGCTTGATGCGTAGTAAAAAAAATAATAAATAGACAACTGGTCGACCTCATTAGAAATAAAAACCCAAAAGATTAGATAGACAAACAAACAAACACATAAATGTGGAGAGAAGGGCAGTGCGCGCATGAGCAAAAGTAAACATCAGACAGACCTGAATCCTTATCTTTACAAGGTCGACCTCAGAACTTTGTTCAGTTTGTCTCGGTGACGGATAATGGAAGGAAGGGCAGGCAACTGGTCGACTTCTTTAAATAAACAAATAAAAAATAAGTTATATTCTCAGGAATAGATAAATAATAACAAATAAATTGTAAAGTGGAGAAAGCGAGAGCGCGCAAATGCACTCAAGCAAACACAAACAGCACAGCACGATGCGTATTTTTTTTTAAAATTGACAAAATGAATCAAAAATAAATCAAAAATAAAAATTAGTGGAAAAGGCGAGAGTGCACGAGCACACAGGAGCAAAGACAAGCAGCGCAGCTTGATGCGTAGTAAAAAAAAATAATAAATAGACAACTGGTCGACCTCATTAGAAATAAAAACCCAAAAGATTAGATAGACAAACAAACAAACACATAAATGTGGAGAGAAGGGCAGTGCGCGCAGGAGCAAAGGTAAACAGCAGACAGACCTGAATCCTTATCTTTCCAAGGTCGACCTCAGAACTTTGTTCAGTTTGTCTCGGTGACGGATAATGGAAGGAAGGGCAGGCAACTGGTCGACTTCATTTAAATAAACAAATAAAAAATAAGATAAACTCTCAGGAATAGATAAATAATAACAAAAAAATTGTAAAGTAGAGAAAGCGAGAGCTCGCAAATGCACTCAAGCAAACACAAACAGCACAGCACGATGCGTATTTTTTTTTAAATTGACAAAATAAATCAAAAATAAATCAATAATAAAAATAAGTGGAAAAGGCGAGAGTGCGCGAGCACACAGGAGCAAAGACAAGCAGCGCAGCTTGATGCGTAGTAAAAAAAATAATAAATAGACAACTGGTCGACCTCATTAGAAATAAAGACCCAAAAGATTAGATAGACAAACAAACAAACACATAAATGTGGAGAGAAGGGCAGTGCGCGCAGGAGCAAAGGTAAACAGCAAACAGACCTGAATCCTTATCTTTACAAGGTCGACCTCAGAACTTTGTTCAGTTTGTCTCGGTGACGGATAATGGAAGGAAGGGCAGGCAACTAGTCTACTTCATTTAAATAAACAAATAAAAAATAAGATAAACTCTCAGGAATAGATAAATAATAACAAAAAAATTGTAAAGTGGAGAAAGCGAGAGCGCGCGAATGCACTCAAGCAAACACAAACAGCACAGCACGATGCGTATTTTTTTTAAAAATTGACAAAATAAATCAAAAATAAATCAAAAATAAAAATTACTGGAAAAGGCGAGAGTGCGCGAGCACACAGGAGCAAAGACAAGCAGCGCAGCTTGATGCGTAGTAAAAAAAATAATAAATAGACAACTGGTCGACCTCATTAGAAATAAAAACCCAAAAGATTAGATAGACAAACAAACAAACACATAAATGTGGAGGGAAGGGCAGTGCGCGCAGGAGCAAAGGTAAACAGCAGACAGACCTGAATCCTTATCTTTACAAGGTCGACCTCAGAACTTTGTTCAGTTTGTCTCGGTGACGGATAATGGAAGGAAGGGCAGGCAACTGGTCGACTTCATTTAAATAAACAAATAAAAAATAAGATAATCTCTCAGGAATAGATAAATAATAACAAAAAATTGTAAAGTGGAGAAAGCGAGAGCGCACGAATGCACTCAAGCAAACACAAACAGCACAGCACGATGCGTATTTTATTTTAAATTGACAAAATAAATCAAAAATAAATCAAAAATAAAAATAAGTGGAAAAGGCGAGAGTGCGCGAGCACACAGGAGCAAAGACAAGCAGCGCAGCTTGATGCGTAGTAAAAAAAATAATAAATAGACAACTGGTCGACCTCATTAGAAATAAAAACCCAAAAGATTAGATAGACAAACAAACAAACACATAAATGTGGAGAGAAGGGTAGTGCGCGCAGGAGCAAAGGTAAACAGCAGACAGACCTGAATCCTTATCTTTACAAGGTCGACCTCAGAACTTTGTTCAGTTTGTCTCGGTGACGGATAATGGAAGGAAGGGCAGGCAACTGGTCGACTTCATTTAAATAAACAAATAAAAAATAAGATAAACTCTCAGGAATAGATAAATAATAACAAAAAAATTGTAAAGTGGAGAAAGCGAGAGCGCGCGAATGCACTCAAGCAAACACAAACAGCACAGCACGATGCGTATTTTTTTTAAAATTGACAAAATAAATCAAAAATAAATCAAAAATAAAAATAAGTGGAAAAGGCGAGAGTGCGCCAGCACACAGGAGCAAAGACAAGCAGCGCAGCTTGATGAGTAGAAAAAAAATAATAAATAGACAACTGGTCGACCTCATTAGAAATAAAAACCCAAAACATTTGAGAGACAAACAAACAAACACATAAATGTGGAGAGATGGGCAGTGGGCCCAGGAGCAAAGGTAAACAGCAGACAGACCTGAATCCTTATCTTTACAAGGTCGACCTCAGAACTTTGTTCAGTTTGTCTCGGTGACGGATAATGGAAGGAAGGGCAGGCAACTGGTCGACTTCATTTAAATAAACAAATAAAAAATAAGATAAACTCTCAGGAATAGATAAATAATAACAAAAAAATTGTAAAGTGGAGAAAGCGAGAGCGCGCGAATGCACTCAAGCAAACACAAACAGCACAGCACGATGCGTATTTTTTTTTAAAAAGACAAAATAAATCAAAAATAAATCAAAAATAAAAATAAGTGGAATAAGCGAGAGTGCGCAAGCACACAGGAGCAAAGACAAGCAGCGCAGCTTGATGCGTAGTAAAAAAAATAATAAATAGACAACTGGTCGACCTCATTAGAAATAAAAACCCAAAAGATTAGATAGACAAACAAACAAACACATAAATGTGGAGAGAAGGGCAGTGCGCGCAGGAGCAAAGGTAAACAGCAGACAGACCTGAATCCTTATCTTTACAAGGTCGACCTCAGAACTTTGTTCAGTTTGTCTCGGTGACGGATAATGGAAGGAAGGGCAGGCAACTGGTCGACTTCATTTAAATAAACAAATAAAAAATAAGATAAACTCTCAGGAATAGATAAATGATAACAAAAAAATTGTAAAGTGGAGAAAGCGAGAGCGCGCGAATGAACTCAAGCAAACACAAACAGAACAACACGATGCGTATTTTTTTATATTGACAAAATAAATCAAAAATAAATCAAAAATAACAATATGTGGAAAAGGCGAGTGTGCGCGAGCACACAGGAGCAAAGACAAGCAGCGCAGCTTGATGCGTAGTAAAAAAAATAATAAATAGACAACTGGTCGACCTCATTAGAAATAAAAACCCAAAAGATTAGATAGACAAACAAAAAACACATAAATGTGGAGAGAACGGCAGTGCTCGCAGGAGCAAAGGTAAACAGCAGACAGACCTGAATCCTTATCTTTACAAGGTCGACCTCAGAGCTTTGTTCAGTTTGTCTCGGTGACGGATAATGGAAGGAAGGGCAGGCAACTGGTCGATTTCATTTAAATAAACAAATAAAAAATAAAATAAACTCTCAGGAATAGATCAATAATAACCAAAAAATTGTAAAGTGGAGAAAGCGAGAGCGCGCAAATGCACTCAAGCAAACACAAACAGCACAGCACGATGCGAATTTTTTTTTAAATTGACAAAATAAATCAAAAATAAATCAAAAATAAAAATAAGTGGAAAAGGCGAGAGTGCGCGAGCACACAGGAGCAAAGACAAGTAGCGCAGCTTGATGCGTAGTAAAAAAAATAATAAATAGACAACTGGTCGACCTCATTAGAAATAAAAACCCAAAAGATTAGATACACAAACAAACAAACACATTAATGTGGAGAGAAGGGCAGTGCGCGCAGGAGCAAAGGTAAACAGCAGACAGACCTGAATCCTTATCTTTACAAGGTCGACCTCAGAACTTTGTTCAGTTTGTCTCGGTGACGGATAATGGAAGGAAGGGAGGAAACTGGTCGACTTCATTTAAATAAACAAATAAAAAATAAGATAAACTCTCAGGAATAGATAAATAATAACAAAAAAATTGTAAAGTGCACAAAGCGAGAGCGCGCGAATGCACTCAAGCAAACACAAACAGCACAGCACGATGCGTATTTTTTTTATATTGACAAAATAAATCAAAAATAAATCAAAAATAAAAATAAGTGGAAAAGGCGAGAGTGCGCGAGCACACAGGAGCAAAGACATGCAGCGCAGCTTGATGCGTAGTAAAAAAAATAATAAATAGACAACTGGTCGACCTCATTAGAAATAAAAACCCAAAAGATTAGATAGACAAACAAACAAACACATAAATGTGGAGAGAAGGGCAGTGCGCGCAGGAGCAAAGGTAAACAGCAGACAGACCTGAAGCCTTATCTTTACAAGGTCGACCTCAGAACTTTGTTCAGTTTGTCTCGGTGACGGATAATGGAAGGAAGGGAGGAAACTGGTCGACTTCATTTAAATAAACAAATAAAAAATAAGATATACTCTCAGGAATAGATAATAATAACAAAAAAATTGTAAAGTGGAGAAAGCGAGAGCTTGCGAATGCACTCAAGCAAACACAAACAGCACAGCACGATGCGTATTTTTTTTTAAATTGACAAAATAAATCAAAAATAAATCAAAAATAAAAATAAGTGGAAAAGGCGAGAGTGCGCGAGCACACAGGAGCAAAGACAAGCAGCGCATCTTGATGCGTAGTAAAAAAAATAATAAATAGACAACTGGTCGACCTCATTAGAAATAAAAACCCAAAAGATTAGATAGACAAACCAACAAACACATAAATGTGGAGAGAAGGGCAGTGCGCGCAGGAGCAAAGGTAAACAGCAGACAGACCTGAATCCTTATCTTTACAAGATCGACCTCAGACCTTTGTTCAGTTTGTCTCGGTGACGGATAATGGAAGGAAGGGCAGGCAACTGGTCGACTTCATTTAAATAAACAAATAAAAAACAAGATAAACTCTCAGGAATAGATAAATAATAACAAAAAAATTGTAAAGTGGAGAAAGCGAGAGCGCGCGAATGCACTCAAGCAAACACAAACAGCACAGCACGATGCGGATTTTTTTTTAAATTGACAAAATGAATCAAAAATAAATCAAAAATAAAAATAAGTGGAAAAGGCGAGAGTGCGCGAGCACACAGGAGCAAAGACAAGCAGCGCAGCTTGATGCGTAGTAAAAAAAATAATAAATAGACAACTGGTCGACCTCATTAGAAATAAAAACCCAAAAGATTAGATAGACAAACAAACAAACACATAAATGTGGAGAGAAGGGCAGTGCGCGCAGGAGCAAAGGTAAACAGCAGACAGACCTGAAGCCTTATCTTTACAAGGTCGACCTCAGAACTTTGTTCAGTTTGTCTCGGTGACGGATAATGGAAGGAAGGGCAGGCAACTGGTCGACTTCATTTAAATAAACAATTAAAAAATAATTTAAACTCTCAGGAATAGATAAATAATAACAAAAAAATTGTAAAGTGGAGAAAGCGAGAGCGCGCGAATGCACTCAAGCAAACACAAACAGCACAGCACGATGCGTATTTTTTTTAAAATTGACAAAATATATCAAAAATAAATCAAAAATAAAAATAAGTGGAAAAGGCGAGAGTGCGCGAGCACACAATAGCAAAGACAAGCAGCGCAGCTTGATGCGTAGTAAAAAAAATAATAAATAGACAACTGGTCGACCTCATTAGAAATAAAAACCCAAAACATTAGAGAGACAAACAAACAAACACATAAATGTGGAGAGATGGGCAGTGGGCGCAGGAGCAAAAGTAAACAGCAGACAGACCTGAATCCTTATCTTTACAAGGTCAACCTCAGAACTTTGTTCAGTTTGTCTCGGTGACGGATAATGGAAGGAAGGGCAGGCAACTGGTCGACTTCATTTAAATAAACAAATAAAAAATAAGATAAACTCTCAGGAATAGATAAATAATAACAAAAAAATTGTAAAGTGGAGAAAGCGATAGCGCGCGAATGCACTCAAGCAAACACAAACAGCACAGCACGATGCGTATTTTTTTTAAATTGACAAAATAAATCAAAAATAAATCAAAAATAAAAATAAGTGGAAATGGCGAGAGTGCGTGAGCACACAGGAGCAAAGACAAGCAGCGCAGCTTGATGCGTAGTAAAAAAAAATAAATAGACAACTGGTCGACCTCATTAGAAATAAAAACCCAAAAGATTAGATAGACAAACAAACAAAAACATAAATGTGGAGAGATGGGCAGTGCGCGCAGGAGCAAAGGTAAACAGCAGACAGACCTGAATCCTTATCTTTACAAGGTCGACCTCAGAACTTTGTTCAGTTTGTCTCGGTGACGGATAATGGAAGGAAGGGCAGGCAACTGGTCGACTTCATTTAAATAAACAAATAAAAAATAAGATAAACTCTCAGGAATAGATAAATAATAACAAAAAAATTGTAAAGTGGAGAAAGCGAGAGCGCGCGAATGCACTCAAGCAAACACAAACAGCACAGCACGATGCCTATTTTTTTTATATTGACAAAATAAATCAAAAATAAATCAAAAATAACAATAAGTGGAAAAGGCGAGAGTGCGCGAGCACACAGGAGCAAAGACAAGCAGCGCAGCTTGATGCGTAGTAAAAAAAATAATAAATAGACAACTGGTCGACCTCATTAGAAATAAAAACCCAAAAGATTAGATAGACAAACAAACAAACACATAAATGTGGAGAGAAGGGCAGTGCGCGCAGGAGCAAAGGTAAACAGCAGACAGACCTGAATCCTTATCTTTACAAGGTCGACCTCAGAACTTTGTTCAGTTTGTCTCGGTGACGGATAATGGAAGGAAGGGCAGGCAACTGGTCGACTTCATTTAAATAAACAAATAAAAAATAAGATAAACTCTCAGGAATAGATAAATAATAACAAAAAAATTGTAAAGTGGAGAAAGCGAGAGCGCGCGAATGCACTCAAGCAAACACAAACAGCACAGCACGATTCCTATTTTTTTTATATTGACAAAATAAATCAAAAATAAATCAAAAATAACAATAAGTGGAAAAGGCGAGAGTGCGCGAGCACACAGGAGCAAAGACAAGCAGCGCAGCTTGATGCGTAGTAAAAAAAATAATAAATAGACAACTGGTCGACCTCATTAGAAATAAAAACCCAAAAGATTAGATAGACAAACAAACAAACACATAAATGTGGAGAGAAGGGCAGTGCGCGCAGGAGCAAAGGTAAACAGCAGACAGACCTGAATCCTTATCTTTACAAGGTCGACCTCAGAACTTTGTTCAGTTTGTCTCGGTGACGGATAATGGAAGGAAGGGCAGGCAACTGGTCGACTTCATTTAAATAAACAAATAAAAAATAAGATAAACTCTCAGGAATAGATAAATGATAACAAAAAAATTGTAAAGTTGAGAAAGCGAGAGCGCGCGAATGCACTCAAGCAAACACAAACAGCACAGCACGATGCGTATTTTTTTTTAAATTGACAAAATAAATCAAAAATAAATCAAAAATAAAATAAGTGGAATAAGCGAGAGTGCGCAAGCACACAGGAGCATAGACAAGCAGCGCAGCTTGATGCGTAGTAAAAAAAATAATAAATAGACAACTGGTCGACCTCATTAGAAATAAAAACCCAAAAGATTAGATAGACAAACAAACAAACACATAAATGTGGAGAGAAGGGCAGTGCGCGCAGGAGCAAAGGTAAACAGCAGACAGACCTGAATCCTTATCTTTACAAGGTCGACCTCAGAACTTTGTTCAGTTTGTCTCGGTGACGGATAATGGAAGGAAGGGCAGGCAACTGGTCGACTTCATTTAAATAAACAAATAAAAAATAAGATAAACTCTCAGGAATAGATAAATGATAACAAAAAAATTGTAAAGTGGAGAAAGCGAGAACGCGCGAATGCACTCAAGCAAACACAAACAGCACAGCACGATGCGTATTTTTTATATTGACAAAATAAATCAAAAATAAATCAAAAATAACAATATGGGGAAAAGGCGAGTGTGCGCGAGCACACAGGAGCAAAGACAAGCAGCGCAGCCTGATGCGTAGTAAAAAAAATAATAAATAGACAACTGGTCGACCTCATTAGAAATAAAAACCCAATAGATTAGATAGACAAACAAACAAACACATAAATGTGGAGAGAAGGGCAGTGCGCGCCGGAGCAAAGGTAAACAGCAGACAGACCTGAATCCTTATCTTTACAAGGTCGACCTCAGAACTTTGTTCAGTTTGTCTCGGTGACGGATAATGGAAGGAAGGGCAGGCAACTGGTCGACTTCATTTAAATAAACAAATAAAAAATAAGATAAACTCTCAGGAATAGATAAATAATAACAAAAAAATTGTAAAGTGCAGAAAGCGAGAGAGCGCGAATGCACTCAAGCAAACACAAATAGCACAGCACGATGCGTATTTTTTTTAAATTGACAAAATAAATCAAAAATAAATCAAAAATAACAATAAGTGGAAAAGGAGAGAGTGCGCGAGCACACAGGAGCAAAGACAAGCAGCGCAGCTTGATGCGTAGTAAAAAAAATAATAAATAGACAACTGGTCGACCTCATTAGAAATAAAAACCCAAAAGATTAGATAGACAAACAAACAAACACATAAATGTGGAGAGAAGGGCAGTGCGCGCAGGAGCAAAGGTAAACAGCAGACAGACCTGAATCCGTATCTTTACAAGGTCGACCTCAGAACTTTGTTCAGTTTGTCTCGGTGACGGATAATGGAAGGAAGGGCAGGCAACTGGTCGACTTCATTTAAATAAACAAATAAAAAATAAGATAAACTCTCAGGAATAGATCAATAATAACCAAAAAATTGTAAAGTGGAGAAAGCGAGAGCGCGCGAATGCACTCAAGCAAACACAAACAGCACAGCACGATGCGTATTTTTTTTTATATTGACAAAATAAATAAAAAATAAATCAAAAATAACAATAAGTGGAAAAGGCGAGAGTGTGCGAGCACACAGGAGCAAAGACAAGCAGCGCAGCTTGATGCGCAGCAAAAAAAATAATAAATAGACAACTGGTCGACCTCATTAGAAATAAAAACCCAAAAGATTAGATAGACAAACAAACAAACACATAAATGTGGAGAGAAGGGCAGTGCGCGCAGGAGCAAAGGTAAACAGCAGACAGACCTGAATCCTTATCTTTACAAGGTCGACCTCAGAACTTTGTTCAGTTTGTCTCGGTGACGGATAATGGAAGGAAGGGCAGGCAACTGGTCGACTTCATTTAAATAAACAAATAAAAAATAATTTAAACTCTCAGGAATAGATAAATAATAACAAAAAAATTGTAAAGTGGAGAAAGCGAGAGCGCGCGAATGCACTCAAGCAAACACAAACAGCACAGCACGATGCGTATTTTTTTTTAAATTGACAAAATAAATCAAAAATAAATCAAAAATAAAAATAAGTGGAAAGGGCGAGAGTGCGCGAGCACACAGGAGCAAAGACAAGCAGCGCAGCTTGATGCGTAGTAAAAAAAATAATAAATAGACAACTGGTCGACCTCATTAGAAATAAAAACACAAAACATTAGAGAGACAAACAAACAAACACATAAATGTGGAGAGATGGGCAGTGGGCGCAGGAGCAAAGGTAAACAGCAGACAGACCTGAATCCTTATCTTAACAAGGTCAACCTCAGAACTTTGTTCAGTTTGTCTCGGTGACGGATAATGGAAGGAAGGGCAGGCAACTGGTCGACTTCATTTAAATAAACAAATAAAAAATAAGATAAACTCTCAGGAATAGATAAATGATAACAAAAAAATTGTAAAGTGGAGAAAGCGAGAGCGCGCGAATGCACTCAAGCAAACACAAACAGCACAGCACGATGCGTATTTTTTTTAAATTGACAAAATAAATCAAAAATAAATCAAAAATAAAAATAAGTGGAATAAGCGAGAGTGCGCAAGCACACAGGAGCAAAGACAAGCAGCGCAGCTTGATGCGTAGTAAAAAAAATAATAAATAGACAACTGGTCGACCTCATTAGAAATAAAAACCCAAAAGATTAGATAGACAAACAAACAAACACATAAATGTGGAGAGAAGGGCAGTGCGCGCAGGAGCAAAGGTAAACAGCAGACAGACCTGAATCCTTATCTTTACAAGGTCGACTTCAGAACTTTGTTCAGTTTGTCTCGGTGACGGATAATGGAAGGAAGGGCAGGCAACTGGTCGACTTCATTTAAATAAACAAATAAAAAATAAGATAAACTCTCAGGAATAGATAAATGATAACAAAAAAATTGTAAAGTGGAGAAAGCGAGAGCGCGCGAATGCACTCAAGCAAACACAAACAGCACAGCACGATGCGTATTTTTTATATTGAAAAAATAAATAAAAAATAAATCAAAAATAACAATATGTGGAAAAGGCGAGTGTGCGCGAGCACACAGGAGCAAAGACAAGCAGCGCAGCTTGATGCGTAGTAAAAAAAATAATAAATAGACAACTGGTCGACCTCATTAGAAATAAAAACCCAAAAGATTAGATAGACAAACAAACAAACACATAAATGTGGAGAGAAGGGCAGTGCGCGCAGGAGCAAAGGTAAACAGCAGACAGACCTGAATCCTTATCTTTACAAGGTCGACCTCAGAACTTTGTTCAGTTTGTCTCGGTGACGGATAATGGAAGGAAGGGCAGGCAACTGGTCGACTTCATTTAAATAAACAAATAAAAAATAAGATAAACTCTCAGGAATAGATAAATAATAACAAAAAAATTGTAAAGTGCAGAAAGCGAGAGCGCGCGAATGCACTCAAGCAAACACAAACAGCACAGCACGATGCGTATTTTTTTTAAATTGACAAAATAAATCAAAAATAAATCAAAAATAACAATAAGTGGAAAAGGAGAGAGTGCGCGAGCACACAGGAGCAAAGACAAGCAGCGCAGCTTGATGCGTAGTAAAAAAAATAATAAATAGACAACTGGTCGACCTCATTAGAAATAAAAACCCAAAAGATTAGATAGACAAACAAACAAACACATAAATGTGGAGAGAAGGGCAGTGCGCGCAGGAGCAAAGGTAAACAGCAGACAGACCTGAATCCTTATCTTTACAAGGTCGACCTCAGAACTTTGTTCAGTTTGTCTCGGTGACGGATAATGGAAGGAAGGGCAGGCAACTGGTCGACTTCATTTAAATAAACAAATAAAAAATAAGATAAACTCTCAGGAATAGATAAATGATAACAAAAAAAATTGTAAAGTGGAGAAAGCGAGAGCGCGCGAATGCACTCAAGCAAACACAAACAGCACAGCACGATGCGTATTTTTTTTAAATTGACAAAATAAATCAAAAATAAATCAAAAATAAAAATAAGTGGAATAAGCGAGAGTGCGCAAGCACACAGGAGCAAAGACAAGCAGCGCAGCTTGATGCGTAGAAAAAAAATAATAAATAGACAACTGGTCGACCTCATTAGAAATAAAAACCCAAAAGATTAGATAGACAAACAAACAAACACATAAATGTGGAGAGAAGGGCAGTGCGCGCAGGAGCAAAGGTAAACAGCAGACAGACCTGAATCCTTATCTTTACAAGGTCGACCTCAGAACTTTGTTCAGTTTGTCTCGGTGACGGATAATGGAAGGAAGGGCAGGCAACTGGTCGACTTCATTTAAATAAACAAATAAAAAATAAGATAAACTCTCAGGAATAGATAAATGATAACAAAAAAATTGTAAAGTGGAGAAAGCGAGAGCGCGCGAATGCACTCAAGCAAACACAAACAGCACAGCACGATGCGTATTTTTTATATTGACAAAATAAATAAAAAATAAATCAAAAATAACAATATGTGGAAAAGGCGAGTGTGCGCGAGCACACAGGAGCAAAGACAAGCAGCGCAGCTTGATGCGTAGTAAAAAAAATAATAAATAGACAACTGGTCGACCTCATTAGAAATAAAAACCCAAAAGATTAGATAGACAAACAAACAAACACATCAATGTGGAGAGAAGGGCAGTGCGCGCAGGAGCAAAGGTAAACAGCAGACAGACCTGAATCCTTATCTTTACAAGGTCGACCTCAGAACTTTGTTCAGTTTGTCTCGGTGACGGATAATGGAAGGAAGGGCAGGCAACTGGTCGACTTCATTTAAATAAACAAATAAAAAATAAGATAAACTCTCAGGAATAGATAAATAATAACAAAAAAATTGTAAAGTGCAGAAAGCGAGAGCGAGCGAATGCACTCAAGCAAACACAAACAGCACAGCATGATGCGTATTTTTTTTAAATTGACAAAATAAATCAAAAATAAATCAAAAATAACAATAAGTGGAAAAGGCGAGAGTGCGCGAGCACACAGGAGCAAAGACAAGCAGCGCAGCTTGATGCGTAGTAAAAAAAATAATAAATAGACAACTGGTCGACCTCATTAGAAATAAAAACCCAAAAGATTAGATAGACAAACAAACAAACACATAAATGTGGAGAGAAGGGCAGTGCGCGCAGGAGCAAAGGTAAACAGCAGACAGACCTGAATCCTTATCTTTACAAGGTCGACCTCAGAACTTTGTTCAGTTTGTCTCGGTGACGGATAATGGAAGGAAGGGCAGGCAACTGGTCGACTTCATTTAAATAAACAAATAAAAAATAAGATAAACTCTCAGGAATAGATAAATAATAACAAAAAAATTGTAAAGTGGACAAAGCAAGAGCGCGCGAATGCACTCAAGCAAACACAAACAGCACAGCACGATGCGTATTTTTTTTATATTGACAAAATAAATAAAAAATAAATCAAAAATAACAATAAGTGGAAAAGGCAAGAGTGTTCGAGCACACAGGAGCAAAGACAAGCAGCGCAGCTTGATGCGCAGCAAAAAAAATAATAAATAGACAACTGGTCGACCTCATTAGAAATAAAAACCCAAAAGATTAGATAGACAAACAAACAAACACATAAATGTGGAGAGAAGGGCAGTGCGCTCAGGAGCAAAGGTAAACAGCAGACAGACCTGAATCCTTATCTTTACAAGGTCGACCTCAGAACTTTGTTCAGTTTGTCTCGGTGACGGATAATGGAAGGAAGGGCAGGCAACTGGTCGACTTCATTTAAATAAACAAATAAAAAATAAGATAAACTCTCAGGAATAGATAAATAATAACAAAAAAATTGTAAAGTGGAGAAAGCGAGAGCGCGCGAATGCACTCAAGCAAACACAAACAGCACAGCACGATGCGTATTTTTTTTTTAAATTGACAAAATGAATCAAAAATAAAAATAAGTGGAAAAGGGCTGGGGATATAGCCTAGTGGCAAGAGTGCCTGCCTCGGATACAGGAGGCCCTAGGTTCGATTCCCCAGCACCACATATACAGAAATCGGCCAGAAGCGGCGCTGTGGCTCAAGTGGCAGAGTGCTAGCCTAGAGCGGGAAGAACCCAGGGACGGTGCTCCGGCCCTGAGTCCAAGGCCCAGGACTGGCCAAAAAAAAAAAAAAAAACAAAAACAAAAATAAGTGGAAAAGGCGAGAGTGCGCGAGCACACAGGAGCAAAGACAAGCAGCGCAGCTTGATGCGTAGTAAAAAAAATAATAAATAGACAACTGGTCGACCTCATTAGAAATAAAAACCCAAAAGATTAGATAGACAAACAAACAAACACATAAATGTGGAGAGAAGGGCAGTGCGCGCAGGAGCAAAGGTAAACAGCAGACAGACCTGAATCCTTATCTTTACAAGGTCGACCTCAGAACTTTGTTCAGTTTGTCTCGGTGACGGATAATGGAAGGAAGGGCAGGCAACTGGTCGACTTCATTTAAATAAACAAATAAAAAATAAGATAAACTCTCAGGAATAGATAAATGATAACAAAAAAATTGTAAAGTGGAGAAAGCGAGAGCGCGCGAATGCACTCAAGCAAACACAAACAGCACAGCACGATGCGTATTTTTTATATTGACAAAATAAATAAAAAATAAATCAAAAATAACAATATGTGGAAAAGGCGAGTGTGCGCGAGCACACAGGAGCAAAGACAAGCAGCGCAGCTTGATGCGTAGTAAAAAAAATAATAAATAGACAACTGGTCGACCTCATTAGAAATAAAAACCCAAAAGATTAGATAGACAAACAAACAAACACATAAATGTGGAGAGAAGGGCAGTGCGCGCAGGAGCAAAGGTAAACAGCAGACAGACCTGAATCCTTATCTTTACAAGGTCGACCTCAGAACTTTGTTCAGTTTGTCTCGGTGACGGATAATGGAAGGAAGGGCAGGCAACTGGTCGACTTCATTTAAATAAACAAATAAAAAATAAGATAAACTCTCAGGAATAGATAAATAATAACAAAAAAATTGTAAAGTGCAGAAAGCGAGAGCGCGCGAATGCACTCAAGCAAACACAAACAGCACAGCACGATGCGTATTTTTTTTAAATTGACAAAATAAATCAAAAATAAATCAAAAATAACAATAAGTGGAAAAGGCGAGAGTGCGCGAGCACACAGGAGCAAAGACAAGCAGCGCAGCTTGATGCGTAGTAAAAAAAATAATAAATAGACAACTGGTCGACCTCATTAGAAATAAAAACCCAAAAGATTAGATAGACAAACAAACAAACACATAAATGTGGAGAGAAGGGCAGTGCGCGCAGGAGCAAAGGTAAACAGCAGACAGACCTGAATCCTTATCTTTACAAGGTCGACCTCAGAACTTTGTTCAGTTTGTCTCGGTGACGGATAATGGAAGGAAGGGCAGGCAACTGGTCGACTTCATTTAAATAAACAAATAAAAAATAAGATAAACTCTCAGGAATAGATAAATAATAACCAAAAAATTGTAAAGTGGAGAAAGCGAGAGCGCGCGAATGCACTCAAGCAAACACAAACAGCACAGCACGATGCGTATTTTTTTTATATTGACAAAATAAATAAAAAATAAATCAAAAATAACAATAAGTGGAAAAGGCAAGAGTGTTCGAGCACACAGGAGCAAAGACAAGCAGCGCAGCTTGATGCGTAGTAAAAAAAAATAATAAATAGACAACTGGTCGACCTCATTAGAAATAAAAACCCAAAAGATTAGATAGACAAACAAACAAATACATAAATGTGGAGAGAAGGGCAGTGCGCGCAGGAGCAAAGGTAAACAGCAGACAGACCTGAATCCTTATCTTTACAAGGTCGACCTCAGAACTTTGTTCAGTTTGTCTCGGTGACGGATAATGGAAGGAAGGGCAGGCAACTGGTCGACTTCATTTAAATAAACAAATAAAAAATAAGATAAACTCTCAGGAATAGATAAATAATAACAAAAAAATTGTAAAGTGCAGAAAGCGAGAGCGAGCGAATGCACTCAAGCAAACACAAACAGCACAGCACGATGCGTATTTTTTTTATATTGACAAAATAAATAAAAAATAAATCAAAAATAACAATAAGTGGAAAAGGCAAGAGTGTTCGAGCACACAGGAGCAAAGACAAGCAGCGCAGCTTGATGCGCAGCAAAAAAAATAATAAATAGACAACTGGTCGACCTCATTAGAAATAAAAACCCAAAAGATTAGATAGACAAACAAACAAACACATAAATGTGGAGAGAAGGGCAGTGCGCTCAGGAGCAAAGGTAAACAGCAGACAGACCTGAATCCTTATCTTTACAAGGTCGACCTCAGAACTTTGTTCAGTTTGTCTCGGTGACGGATAATGGAAGGAAGGGCAGGCAACTGGTCGACTTCATTTAAATAAACAAATAAAAAATAAGATAAACTCTCAGGAATAGATAAATAATAACAAAAAAATTGTAAAGTGGAGAAAGCGAGAGCGCGCGAATGCACTCAAGCAAACACAAACAGCACAGCACGATGCGTATTTTTTTTTTAAATTGACAAAATGAATCAAAAATAAAAATAAGTGGAAAAGGGCTGGGGATATAGCCTAGTGGCAAGAGTGCCTGCCTCGGATACACGAGGCCCTAGGTTCGATTCCCCAGCACCACATATACAGAAATCGGCCAGAAGCGGCGCTGTGGCTCAAGTGGCAGAGTGCTAGCCTTGAGCGGGAAGAACCCAGGGACGGTGCTCCGGCCCTGAGTCCAAGGCCCAGGACTGGCCAAAAAAAAAAAAAAAAACAAAAACAAAAATAAGTGGAAAAGGCGAGAGTGCGCGAGCACACAGGAGCAAAGACAAGCAGCGCAGCTTGATGCGTAGTAAAAAAAATAATAAATAGACAACTGGTCGACCTCATTAGAAATAAAAACCCAAAAGATTAGATAGACAAACAAACAAACACATAAATGTGGAGAGAAGGGCAGTGCGCGCAGGAGCAAATGTAAACAGCAGACAGACCTGAATCCTTATCTTTACAAGGTCGACCTCAGAACTTTGTTCAGTTTGTCTCGGTGACGGATAATGGAAGGAAGGGCAGGCAACTGGTCGACTTCTTTTAAATAAACAAATAAAAAATAAGATAAACTCTCAGGAATAGATAAATAATAATAAAAAAATTGTAAAGTGCAGAAAGCGAGAGCGCGCGAATGCACTCAAGCAAACACAAACAGCACAGCACGATGCGTATTTTTTTTTAAAATTGACATAATAAATCAAAAATAAATCAAAAATAAAAATAAGTGGAAAAGGCGAGAGTGCGCGAGCACACAGGAGCAAAGACAAGCAGCGCAGCTTGATGCGTAGTAAAAAAAAATAATAAATAGACAACTGGTCGACCTCATTAGAAATAAAAACCCAAAAGATTAGATAGACAAACAAACAAACACATAAATGTGGAGAGAAGGGCAGTGCGCGCAGGAGCAAAGGTAAACAGCAGACAGACCTGAATCCTTATCTTTACAAGGTCGACCTCAGAACTTTGTTCAGTTTGTCTCGGTGACGGAAAATGGAAGGAAGGGCAGGCAACTGGTCGACTTCATTTAAATAAACAAATAAAAAATAAGATAAACTCTCAGGAATAGATAAATAATAACAAAAAAATTGTAAAGTGCAGAAAGCGAGAGCGCGCGAATGCACTCAAGCAAACACAAACAGCACAGCACGATGCGTATTTTTTTTTAAAATTGACAAAATAAATCAAAAATAAATCAAAAATAAAAATAAGTGGAAAAGGCGAGAGTGCGCGAGCACACAGGAGCAAAGACAAGCAGCGCAGCTTGATGCGTAGTAAAAAAAATAATAAATGGACAACTGGTCGACCTCATTAGAAATAAAAACCCAAAAGATTAGATAGACAAACAAACAAACACATAAATGTGGAGAGAAGGGCAGTGCGCGCAGGAGCAAAGGTAAACAGCAGACAGACCTGAATCCTTATCTTTACAAGGTCGACCTCAGAACTTTGTTCAGTTTGTCTCGGTGAGGGATAATGGAAGGAAGGGCACGCAACTGGTCGACTTCATTTAAATAAACAAATAAAAAATAAGATAAACTCTCAGGAATAGATAAATAATAACAAAAAAATTGTAAAGTGGAGAAAGCGAGAGCGCGCGAATGCACTCAAGCAAACACAAACAGCACAGCACGATGCGTATTTTTTTTTAAATTGACAAAATAAATCAAAAATAAATCAAAAATAAAAATAAGTGGAAAAAGCGAGAGTGCGCAAGCACACAGGAGCAAAGACAAGCAGCGCAGCTTGATGCGTAGTAAAAAAAATAATAAATAGACAACTGGTCGACCTCATTAGAAATAAAAACCCAAAAGATTAGATAGACAAACAAACAAACACATAAATGTGGAGAGAAGGGCAGTGCGCGCAGGAGTAAAGGTAAACAGCAGACAGACCTGAATCCTTATCTTTACAAGGTCGACCTCAGAACTTTGTTCAGTTTGTCTCGGTGACGGATAATGGAAGGAAGGGCAGGCAACTGGTCGACTTCATTTAAATAAACAAATAAAAAATAAGATAAACTCTCAGGAATAGATAAATGATAACAAAAAAATTGTAAAGTGGAGAATGCGAGAGCGCGCGAATGCACTCAAGCAAACACAAACAGCACAGCACGATGCGTATTTTTTTATATTGACAAAATAAATCAAAAATAAATCAAAAATAACAATAAGTGGAAAAGGCGAGAGTGCGCGAGCACACAGGAGCAAAGACAAGCAGCGCAGCTTGATGCGTAGTAAAAAAAATAATAAATAGACAACTGGTCGACCTCATTAGAAATAAAAACCCAAAAGATTAGATAGACAAACAAACAAACACATAAATGTGGAGAGAAGGGCAGTGCGCGCAGGAGCAAAGGTAAACAGCAGACAGACCTGAATCCTTATCTTTACAAGGTCGACCTCAGAACTTTGTTCAGTTTGTCTCGGTGACGGATAATGGAAGGAAGGGCAGGCAACTGGTCGACTTCATTTAAATAAACAAATAAAAAATAAGATAAACTCTCAGGAATAGATAAATAATAACCAAAAAATTGTAAAGTGGAGAAAGCGAGAGCGCGCGAATGCACTCAAGCAAACACAAACAGCACAGCACGATGCGTATTTTTTTTATATTGACAAAATAAATAAAAAATAAATCAAAAATAACAATAAGTGGAAAAGGCGAGAGTGTGCGAGCACACAGGAGCAAAGACAAGCAGCGCAGCTTGATGCGCAGCAAAAAAAATAATAAATAGACAACTGGTCGACCTCATTAGAAATAAAAACCCAAAAGATTAGATAGACAAACAAACAAACACATAAATGTGGAGAGAAGGGCAGTGCGCGCAGGAGCAAAGGTAAACAGCAGACAGACCTGAATCCTTATCTTTACAAGGTCGACCTCAGAACTTTGTTCAGTTTGTCTCGGTGACGGATAATGGAAGGAAGGGCAGGCAACTGGTCGACTTCATTTAAATAAACAAATAAAAAATAAGATAAACTCTCAGGAATAGATAAATAATAACAAAAAAATTGTAAAGTGGAGAAAGCGAGAGCGCGCGAATGCACTCAAGCAAACACAAACAGCACAGCACGATGCGTCTTTTTTTTAAAATTGACAAAATAAATCAAAAATAAATCAAAAATAAAAATAAGTGGAAAAAGCGAGAGTGCGCAAGCACACAGGAGCAAAGACAAGCAGCGCAGCTTGATGCGTAGTAAAAAAAATAATAAATAGACAACTGGTCGACCTCATTAGAAATAAAAACCCAAAAGATTAGATAGACAAACAAACAAACACATAAATGTGGAGAGAAGGGCAGTGCGCGCAGGAGCAAAGGTAAACAGCAGACAGACCTGAATCCTTATCTTTACAAGGTCGACCTCAGAACTTTGTTCAGTTTGTCTCGGTGACGGATAATGGAAGGAAGGGCAGGCAACTGGTCGACTTCATTTAAATAAACAAATAAAAAATAAGATAAACTCTCAGGAATAGATAAATGATAACAAAAAAATTGTAAAGTGGAGAATGCGAGAGCGCGCGAATGCACTCAAGCAAACACAAACAGCACAGCACGATGCGTATTTTTTTATATTGACAAAATAAATAAAAAATAAATCAAAAATAACAATATGTGGAAAAGGCGAGAGTGCGCGAGCACACAGGAGCAAAGACAAGCAGCGCAGCTTGATGCGTAGTAAAAAAAAATAATAAATAGACAACTGGTCGACCTCATTAGAAATAAAAACCCAAAAGATTAGATAGACAAACAAACAAACACATAAATGTGGAGAGAAGGGCAGTGCGCGCAGGAGCAAAGGTAAACAGCAGACAGACCTGAATCCTTATCTTTACAAGGTCGACCTCAGAACTTTGTTCAGTTTGTCTCGGTGACGGATAATGGAAGGAAGGGCAGGCAACTGGTCGACTTCATTTAAATAAACAAATAAAAAATAAGATAAACTCTCAGGAATAGATAAATAATAACCAAAAAATTGTAAAGTGGAGAAAGGGAGAGCGCGCGAATGCACTCAAGCAAACACAAACAGCACAGCACGATGCGTATTTTTTTTATATTGACAAAATAAATAAAAAATAAATCAAAAATAACAATAAGTGGAAAAGGAGAGAGTGTGCGAGCACACAGGAGCAAAGACAAGCAGCGCAGCTTGATGCGCAGCAAAAAAAATAATAAATAGACAACTGGTCGACCTCATTAGAAATAAAAACCCAAAAGATTAGATAGACAAACAAACAAACACATAAATGTGGAGAGAAGGGCAGTGCGCTCAGGAGCAAAGGTAAACAGCAGACAGACCTGAATCCTTATCTTTACAAGGTCGACCTCAGAACTTTGTTCAGTTTGTCTCGGTGACGGATAATGGAAGGAAGGGCAGGCAACTGGTCGACTTCATTTAAATAAACAAATAAAAAATAAGATAAACTCTCAGGAATAGATAAATAATAACAAAAAAATTGTAAAGTGGAGAAAGCGAGAGCGCGCGAATGCACTCAAGCAAACACAAACAGCACAGCACGATGCGTCTTTTTTTTAAAATTGACAAAATAAATCAAAAATAAATCAAAAATAAAAATAAGTGGAAAAAGCGAGAGTGCGCAAGCACACAGGAGCAAAGACAAGCAGCGCAGCTTGATGCGTAGTAAAAAAAATAATAAATAGACAACTGGTCGACCTCATTAGAAATAAAAACCCAAAAGATTAGATAGACAAACAAACACATAAATGTGGAGAGAAGGGCAGTGCGCGCAGGAGCAAAGGTAAACAGCAGACAGACCTGAATCCTTATCTTTACAAGGTCGACCTAAGAACTTTGTTCAGTTTGTCTCGGTGACGGATAATGGAAGGAAGGGCAGGCAACTGGTCGACTTCATTTAAATAAACAAATAAAA
Source organism: Perognathus longimembris pacificus (assembly GCF_023159225.1). Taxonomy (NCBI): domain Eukaryota; kingdom Metazoa; phylum Chordata; class Mammalia; order Rodentia; family Heteromyidae; genus Perognathus; species Perognathus longimembris. Next base: position 2,972 of record NW_025958416.1, on the reverse strand, counting down.
AATAAGATAAACTCTCAGGAATAGATAAATGATAACAAAAAAATTGTAAAGTGGAGAATGCGAGAGCGCGCGAATGCACTCAAGCAAACACAAACAGCACAGCACGATGCGTATTTTTTTATATTGACAAAATAAATCAAAAATAAATCAAAAATAACAATATGTGGAAAAGGCGAGAGTGCGCGAGCACACAGGAGCAAAGACAAGCAGCGCAGCTTGATGCGTAGTAAAAAAAATAATAAATAGACAACTGGTCGACCTCATTAGAAATAAAAACCCAAAAGATTAGATAGACAAACAAACAAACACATAAATGTGGAGAGAAGGGCAGTGCGCGCAGGAGCAAAGGTAAACAGCAGACAGACCTGAATCCTTATCTTTACAAGGTCGACCTCAGAACTTTGTTCAGTTTGTCTCGGTGACGGATAATGGAAGGAAGGGCAGGCAACTGGTCGACTTCATTTAAATAAACAAATAAAAAATAAGATAAACTCTCAGGAATAGATAAATAATAACAAAAAAATTGTAAAGTGGACAAAGCAAGAGCGCGCGAATGCACTCAAGCAAACACAAACAGCACAGCACGATGCGTATTTTTTTATATTGACAAAATAAATAAAAAATAAATCAAAAATAACAATAAGTCGAAAAAGGCAAGAGTGTTCGAGCACACAGGAGCAAAGACAAGCAGCGCAGCTTGATGCGCAGCAAAAAAAATAATAAATAGACAACTGTTCGACCTCATTAGAAATAAAAACCCAAAAGATTAGATAGACAAACAAACAAACACATAAATGTGGAGAGAAGGGCAGTGCGCTCAGGAGCAAAGGTAAACAGCAGACAGACCTGAATCCTTATCTTTACAAGGTCGACCTCAGAACTTTGTTCAGTTTGTCTCGGTGACGGATAATGGAAGGAAGGGCAGGCAACTGGTCGACTTCATTTAAATAAACAAATAAAAAATAAGATAAACTCTCAGGAATAGATAAATAATAACAAAAAAATTGTAAAGTGGAGAAAGCGAGAGCGCGCGAATGCACTCAAGCAAACACAAACAGCACAGCACGATGCGTATTTTTTTTTTAAATTGACAAAATAAATCAAAAATAAAAATAAGTGGAAAAGGGCTGGGATATAGCCTAGTGGCAAGAGTGCCTGCCTCGGATACACGAGGCCCTAGGTTCGATTCCCAGCACCACATATACAGAAAACGGCCAGAAGCGGCGCTGTGGCTCAAGTGGAAGAGTGCTAGCCTTGAGCGGGAAGAACCCAGGGACGGTGCTCCGGCCCTGAGTCCAAGGCCCAGGACTGGCCAAAAAAAAAAAAAAAAAACAAAAACAAAAATAAGTGGAAAAGGCGAGAGTGCGCGAGCACACAGGAGCAAAGACAAGCAGCGCAGCTTGATGCGTAGTAAAAAAAAATAATAAATAGACAACTGGTCGACCTCATTAGAAATAAAAACCCAAAAGATTAGATAGACAAACAAACAAACACATAAATGTGGAGAGAAGGGCAGTGCGCGCAGGAGCAAAGGTAAACAGCAGACAGACCTGAATCCTTATCTTTACAGGTCGACCTCAGAACTTTGTTCAGTTTGTCTCGGTGACGGATAATGGAAGGAAGGGCAGGCAACTGGTCGACTTCATTTAAATAAACAAATAAAAAATAAGATAAACTCTCAGGAATAGATAAATAATAACAAAAAAATTGTAAAGTGCAGAAAGCGAGAGCGCGCGAATGCACTCAAGCAAACACAAACAGCACAGCACGATGCGTATTTTTTTTTAAATTGACAAAATAAATCAAAAATAAATCAAAAATAAAAATAAGTGGAAAAGGCGAGAGTGCGCGAGCACACAGGAGCAAAGACAAGCAGCGCAGCTTGATGCGTAGTAAAAAAAATAATAAATGGACAACTGGTCGACCTCATTAGAAATAAAAACCCAAAAGATTAGATAGACAAACAAACAAACACATAAATGTGGAGAGAAGGGCAGTGCGCGCAGGAGCAAGGTAAACAGCAGACAGACCTGAATCCTTATCTTACAAGGTCGACCTCAGAACTTTGTTCAGTTTGTCTCGGTGAGGGATAATGGAAGGAAGGGCACGCAACTGGTCGACTTCATTTAAATAAACAAATAAAAAATAAGATAAACTCTCAGGAATAGATAAATAATAACAAAAAAATTGTAAAGTGGAGAAAGCGAGAGCGCGCGAATGCACTCAAGCAAACACAAACAGCACAGCACGATGCGTATTTTTTTTTAAATTGACAAAATAAATCAAAAATAAATCAAAAATAAAAATAAGTGGAAAAAGCGAGAGTGCGCAAGCACACAGGAGCAAAGACAAGCAGCGCAGCTTGATGCGTAGTAAAAAAAATAATAAATAGACAACTGGTCGACCTCATTAGAAATAAAAACCCAAAAGATTAGATAGACAAACAAACAAACACATAAATGTGGAGAGAAGGGCAGTGCGCGCAGGAGCAAAGGTAAACAGCAGACAGACCTGAATCCTTATCTTTACAAGGTCGACCTCAGAACTTTGTTCAGTTTGTCTCGGTGACGGATAATGGAAGGAAGGGCAGGCAACTGGTCGACTTCATTTAAATAAACAAATAAAAAATAAGATAAACTCTCAGGAATAGATAAATGATAACAAAAAAATTGTAAAGTGGAGAATGCGAGAGCGCGCGAATGCACTCAAGCAAACACAAACAGCACAGCACGATGCGTATTTTTTTATATTGACAAAATAAATCAAAAATAAATCAAAAATAACAATATGTGGAAAAGGCGAGAGTGCGCGAGCACACAGGAGCAAAGACAAGCAGCGCAGCTTGATGCGTAGTAAAAAAAATAATAAATAGACAACTGGTCGACCTCATTAGAAATAAAAACCCAAAAAGATTAGATAGACAAACAAACAAACACATAAATGTGGAGAGAAGGGCAGTGCGCGCAGGAGCA
>NW_025958415.1:0-27805 GCF_023159225.1 Perognathus longimembris pacificus | reverse complement strand
AAAATACGCATCGTGCTGTGCTGTTTGTGTTTGCTTGAGTGCATTCGCGCGCTCTCGATTTCTCCACTTTACAATTTTTTTGTTATTATTTATCTATTCCTGAGAGTTTATCTTATTTTTTATTTGTTTATTTAAATGAAGTCGAACAGTTGCCTGCCGTTCCTTCCATTATCCGTCACCGACACAAACTGAACAAAGTTCTGAGGTCGACCTTGTAAAGATAAGGATTCAAATCTGTCTGCTGTTTACCTTTGCTCCTGCGCGCACTGCCATCTCTCCACATTTATGTGTTTGTTTGTTTGTCTATCTAATCTTTTGGGTTTTTATTTCTAATGAGGTCGACCAGTTGTCTATTTATTATTTTTTTTACTACGCATCAAGCTGCGCTGCTTGTCTTTGCTCCTGTGTGCTCGCGCACTCTCGCCTTTTCCACTTATTTTTATTTTTGATTTATTTTTGATTTATTTTGTCAATTTAAAAAAAATACGCATCGTGTTGTGCTGTTTGTGTTTGCTTGAGTGCATTCGCGCGCTCTCGCTTTCTCCACTTTACAATTTTTTTGTTATTATTTATCTATTCCTGAGAGTTTATCTTATTTTTTTTGTTTATTTAAATGAAGTCGACCAGATGCCTGCCCTTCCTTCCATTATCCGTCACCGAGACAAACTGAACAAAGTTCTGAGGTCGACCTTGTAAAGATAAGGATTCAGGTCTTCTGCTGTTTACCTTCGCTCCTGCGCGCACTGCCCTTCTCTCCCCATTTATGTGTTTGTTTGTTTGTCTATCTAATCTTTTGGGTTTTTATTTCTAATGAGGTCGACCAGTTGTCTATTTATTATTTTTTTTACTACGCATCAAGCTGCGCTGCTTGTCTTTGCTCCTGTGTGCTCGCGCATTCTCGCCTTTTCCACTTATTTTTATTTTTGATTTATTTTTGATTTATATTGCCAATTTAAAAAAAATACGCATTGTGCTGTGCTGTTTGTGTTTGCTTGAGTGCATTCGCGCTCTCTCGCTTTCTCCACTTTACAATTTTTTTTGTTATTATTTATCTATTCCTGAGAGTTTATCTCATTTTTTATTTGTTTATTTAAATGAAGAAGACCAGTTGCCTGCCCTTCCTTCCATTATCCGTCACCGAGACAAACTGAACAAATTTCTGAGGTCGACCTTGTAAAGATAAGGATTCAGGTCTGTGTGTTGTTTACCTTTGCTCCTGCCCGCACTGCCCTTCTCTCCACATTTATGTGTTTGTTTGTTTGTCTATCTAATCTTTTGGGTTTTTATTTCTAATGAGGTCGACCAGTTGTCTATTTATTATTTTTTTTACTAGGCATCAAGCTGCGCTGCTTGTCTTTGCTCCTGTGTGCTCGCGCACTCTCGCCTTTTCCACTTATTTTTATCTTTGATTTATTTTTTATATATTTTGTCAATTTTAAAAAAAAATACGCATCGTGCTGTGCTGTTTGTGTTTGCTTGAGTGCATTCGCGCGCTCTCGCTTTCTCCACTTTACAATTTATTTGTTATAATTTATCTATTCCTGAGAGTTTATCTTATTTTTTATTTGTTTATTTTAATGAAGTCGACCAGTTGCCTGCACTTCCTTCCATTATCCGTCACCTAGACAAACTGAACAAAGTTCGGAGGTCGACCTTGTAAAGATAAGGATTCAGGTCTGTCTGCTGTTTAACTTTGCTCCTGCGCGCACTGCCCTTCTCTCCACATTTATGTGTTTGTTTGTTTGTCTATCGAATCCTTTGGGTTTTTATTTCTAATGAGGTCGACCAGTTGTCTATTTATTATTTTTTTTACTACGCATCAAGCTGCGCTGCTTGTCTTTGCTCCTGTGTGCTCGCGCACTCTCGACTTTTCCACTTATTTTTATCTTTGATTTATTTTTGATTTATTTTGTCAATTTAAAAAAAATACGCATCGTGCTGTGCTGTTTGTGTTTGCTTGAGTGCATTCGCGCGCTCTCGCTTTCTCCACTTTACAATTTTTTTGTTATTATTTATCTATTCCTGAGAGTTTATCTTATTATTTTTTGTTTATTTAAATGAAGTCGACCAGTTTCCTGCCCTTCCTTCCATTATCCGTCACCGAGACAAACTGAACAAAGTTCTGAGGTCGACCTTGTAAAGATAAGGATTCAGGTCTGTCTGCTGTTTACGTTTGCTCCTGCACACACTGCCCTTCTCTCCACATTTATGTGTTTGTTTGTTTGTCTATCTAATCTTTTGGGTTTTTATTTCTAATGAGGTCGACCAGTTGTCTATTTATTATTTTTTTTACTACGCATCAAGCTGCGCTGCTTGTCTTTGCTCCTGTGTGCTCGCGCACTCTTGCCTTTTCCACTTATTTTTATTTTTGATATATTTTTTATTTATTTTGTCAATTTAAAAAAAAATACGCATCGTGCTGTGGTGTTTGTGTTTGCTTGAGTGCATTCGCGCGCTCTCGCTTTCTCCACTTTACAATTTTTTTGTTATTATTTATCTTTTCCTGAGAGTTTATCTTATTTTTTATTTGTTTATTTAAATGAAGTCTACCAGTTGCCTGCCCTTCCTTCCATTATCCGTCACCGAGACAAACTGAACAAAGATCTGAGGTCGACCTTGTAAAGATAAGGATTCAGGTCTGTCTGCCGTTTACCTTTGCTCCTGCGCACACTGCCCTTCTCTCCACATTTATGTGTTTGTTTGTTTGTCTATCTAATCTTTTGGGTTTTTATTTCTAATGAGGTCGACCAGTTGTCTATTTATTATTTTTTTTACTACGCATCAAGCTGCGCTGCTTGTCTGTGCTCCTGTGTGCTCGCGCACTCTCGCCTTTTCCACATATTTTTATTTTTGATTTATTTTTGATTTATTTTGTCAATTTTTAAAAAAAAATACGCATCGTGCTGTGCTGTTTGTGTTTGCTTGAGTGCATTCGCGCGCTCTCGCTTTCTCCACTTTACAATTTTTTGTTATTATTTATCTATTCCTGAGATTTTATCTTATTTTTTATTTGTTTATTTGAATGAAGTCGACCAGTTGCCTGCCCTTCCTTCCATTATCCGTCACCGAGACTAACTGAACAAAGTTCTGAGGTCGACCTTGTAAAGATAAGGATTCAGGTCTGTCTGCTGTTTACCTTTGCTCCTGCGCGCACTGCCCTTCTCTCCACATTTATGTGTTTGTTTGTTTGTCTATCTAATCTTTTGGGTGTTTATTTCTAATGAGGTCGACCAGTTGTCTATTTATTATTTTTTTTACTACGCATCAAGCTGTGCTGCTTGTCTTTGCTCCTGTGTGCTCGCGCACTCTCGCCTTTTCCACTTATTTTTATTTTTGATTTATTTTGTTAATTTAAAAAGAATACGCATCGTGCTGTGCTCTTTGTGTTTGCTTGAGTGCATTCGCGCGCTCTCGCTTTCTCCACTTTACAATTTTTTTGTTATTATTTATCTATTCCTGAGAGTTTATCATATTTTTTTTGTTTATTTAAATGAAGTCCACCAGTTGCCTGCCCTTCCTTCCATTATCCGTCACCGAGACAAACTGAACAAAGTTCTGAGGTCGACCTTGTAAAGATTAGGATTCAGGTCTGTCTGCTGTTTACCTTTGCTCCTGCGCGCACTGCCCTTCTCTCCATATTTATGTGTTTGTTTGTTTGTCTATCTAATCTTTTGGGTTTTTATTTCTAATGAGGTCGACCAGTTGTCTATTTATTACTTTTTTTACTACGCATCAAGCTGCGCTGCTTGTCTTTGCTCCTGTGTGCTCGCGCACTCTCGCCTTTTCCACTTATTTTTATTTTTGATTTATTTTTGATTTATTTTGTCAATTTAAAAAAAATACGCATCGTTCTGTGCTCTTTGTGTTTGCTTGAGTGCATTCGCGCGCTCTCGCTTTCTCCACTTTACAATTTTTTTGTTATTATTTATCTATTCCTAAGAGTTTATCATTTTTTTTTGTTTATTTAAATGAATTCCACCAGTTGCCTGCCCTTCCTTCCATTATCCGTCACCGAGACAAACTGAACAAAGTTCTGAGGTCGACCTTGGAAAGATAAGGATTCAGGTCTGTCTGCTGTTTACCTTTGCTCCTGCGTGCACTGCCCTTCTATCCACTTTTATGTGTTTGTTTGTTTGTCTATCTAATCTTTTGGGTTTTTATTTCTAATGAGGTCGACCAGTTGTCTATTTATTATTTTTTTTACTACGAATCAAGCTGCGCTGCTTGTCTTTGCTCCTGTGTGCTCGCGCACTCTCGACTTTTCCACTTATTTTTATCTTTGATTTATTTTTGATTTATTTTGTCAATTTAAAAAAAATACGCATCGTGCTGTGCTGTTTGTGTTTGCTTGAGTGTATTCGCGCGCTCTCGCTTTCTCCACTTTACAATTTTTTTGTTATTATTTATCTATTCCTGAGAGTTTATCTTATTTTTTATTTGTTTATTTAAATGAAGTCGACCAGTTGCCTGCCCTTCCTTCTATTATCCGTCACCGAGACAAACTGAACAAAGTTCTGAGGTCGACCTTGTAAAGATAAGGATTCAAGTCTGTCTGCTGTTTACCTTTGCTCCTGCGCGCACTGCCCTTCTCTCCACATTTATGTGTTTGTTTGTTTGTCTATCTAATCTTTTGGGTTTTTATTTCTAATGAGGTCGACCAGTTGTCTATTTATTAGTTTTTTTACTACGCATCAATCTGCGCTGCTTGTCTTTGCTCCTGTGTGATCGCGCACTCTCGCCTTTTCCACTGATTTTTATTTTTGATTTATTTTGTCAATTTAAAAAAAAATACGCATCGTGCTGTGCTGTTTGTGTTTGCTTGAGTGCATTCGCGCGCTCTCCCTTTCTCCACTTTACAATTTTTTTGTTATTATTTATCTATTCCTGAGAGTTTATCTTATTTTTTATTTGTTTATTTAAATGAAGTCGACCAGTTGCCTGCCCTTCCTTCCATTATCCGTCACCGAGACAAAGTGAACAAAGTTCTGAGGTCGACCTTGTAAAGATAAGTATTCAGGTCTGTCTGCTGTTTACCTTTGCTCCTGCGCGCACTGCCCTTCTCTCCACATTTATGTGTTTGTTTGTTTGTCTATCTAATCTTTTGGGTTTTTATTTCTAATGAGGTCGACCAGTTGTGTATTTATTATTTTTTTTACTACGCATCAAGCTGCGCTGCTTGTCTTTTCTCCTGTGTGCTCGCGCACTCTCGCCTTTTCCACTTATTTTTATCTTTGATTTATTTTTGATATATTTTGTCAATTTAAAAAAATACGCATCGTGCTGTGCTGTTTGTGTTTGCTTGAGTGCATTCGCGCGCTCTCGCTTTCTCCACTTTACAATTTTTTTGTTATTATTTATCTATTCCTGAGAGTTTATCTTATTTTTTATTTGTTTATTTAAATGAAGTCGACCAGTTGCCTGCACTTCCTTCCATTATCCGTCACCTAGACAAACTGAACAAAGTTCTGAGGTCGACCTTGAAAGATAAGGATTCAGGTCTGTCTGCTGTTTACCTTTGCTCCTGCGCGCACTGCCCTTCTCTCCACATTTATGTGTTTGTTTGTTTGTCTATCTAATCTTTTGGGTTTTTATTTCTAATGAGGTCGACCAGTTGTCTATTTATTATTTTTTTTACTACGAATCAAGCTGCGCTGCTTGTCTTTGCTCCTGTGTGCTCGCGCACTCTCGACTTTTCCACTTATTTTTATCTTTGATTTATTTTTGATTTATTTTGTCAATTTAAAAAAAATACGCATCGTGCTGTGCTGTTTGTGTTTGCTTGAGTGTATTCGCGCGCTCTCGCTTTCTCCACTTTACAATTTTTTTGTTATTATTTATCTATTCCTGAGAGTTTATCTTATTTTTTATTTGTTTATTTAAATGAAGTCGACCAGTTTCCTGCCCTTCCTTCTATTATCCGTCACCGAGACAAACTGAACAAAGTTCTGAGGTCGACCTTGTAAAGATAAGGATTCAAGTCTGTCTGCTGTTTACCTTTGCTCCTGCGCGCACTGCCCTTCTCTCCACATTTATGTGTTTGTTTGTTTGTCTATCTAATCTTTTGGGTTTTTATTTCTAATGAGGTCGACCAGTTGTCTATTTATTAGTTTTTTTACTACGCATCAATCTGCGCTGCTTGTCTTTGCTCCTGTGTGCTCGCGCACTCTCGCCTTTTCCACTTGTTTTTATTTTTGATTTATTTTTGATTTATTTTGTCAATTTAAAAAAAATACGCATCGTGCTGTGCTGTTTGGGTTTGCTTGAGTGCATTCGCGCGCTCTCGCTTTCTCCACTTTACAATTTTTTGTTATTATTTATCTGTTCCTGAGAGTTTATCTTATTTTTTTTTGTTTATTTAAATGAAGTCGACCAGTTGCCTGCTCTTCCTTCCATTATCCGTCACCGAGACAAACCCAACAAAGTTCTGAGGTCGACCTTGTAAAGATAAGGATTCAGGTCTGTCTGCTGTTTACCTTTGCTCCTGCGCGCACTGCCCTTCTCTCCCCATTTGTGTGTTTGTTTGTTTGTCTATCTAATCTTTTGGGTTTTTATTTCTAATGAGGTCGACCAGTTGTCTATTTATTATTTTTTTTACTACGCATCAAGCTGCGCTGCTTGTCTTTGCTCCTGTGTGCTCGCGCACTCTCGCCTTTTCCACTTATTTTTATTTTTGATTTATTTTTGATATATTTTGTCAATTTTAAAAAAAATACGCATCGTGCTGTGCTGTTTGTGTTTGCTTGAGTGCATTCGCGCGCTCTCGCTTTCTCCACTTTACAATTTTTTGTTATTATTTATCTATTCCTGAGAGTTTATCTTATTTTTTTTTGTTTATTTAAATGAAGTCGACCAGTTGCCTGCCCTTCCTTCCATTATCCGTCACCGAGACAAACTGAACAAAGTTCTGAGGTCGACCTTGAAAAGATAAGGATTCAGGTCTGTCTGCTGTTTACCTTTGCTCCTGCGCGCACTGCCCTTCTCTCCACATTTATGTGTTTGTTTGTTAGTCTATCTAATCTTTTGGGTTTTTATTTCTAATGAGTTCGACCAGTTGTCTATTTATTATTTTTTTTACTACGCATCAAGCTGCGCTGCTTGTCTTTGCTCCTGTGTGCTCGCGCACTCTCGACTTTTCCACTTATTTTTATCTTTGATTTATTTTTGATTTATTTTGTCAATTTAAAAAAAATACGCATCGTGCTGTGCTGTTTTTGTTTGCTTGAGAGCATTCGCGCGCTCTCGCTTTCTCCACTTTACAATTTTTTTTGTTATTATTTATCTATTCCTGAGAGTTTATCTTATTTTTTATTTGTTTATTTAAATGAAGTCGACCAGTTGCCTGCCCTTCCTTCCATTATCCGTCACGGAGACAAACTGAACAAAGTTCTGAGGTCGACCTTGTAAAGATAAGGATTCAGGTCTGTCTGCAGTTTACCTTTGCTCCTGCGCGCACTGCCCTTCTCTCCACATTTATGTGTTTGTTTGTCTATCTAATCTTTTGGGGTTTAATTTCTAATGAGGTCCACCAGTTGTCTATTTATTATTTTTTTTACTACGCATCAAGCTGCGCTGCTTGTCTTTGCTCCTGTGTGCTCGCGCACTCTCGCCTTTTCCACTTATTTTTATTTTTGATTTATTTTTGATTTATTTTGTCAATTTTAAAAAAAATACGCATCGTGCTGTGCTGTTTGTGTTTGCTTGAGTGCATTCGCGCGCTCTCGCTTTCTCCACTTTACAATTTTTTTGTTATTATTTATCTATTCCTGAGAGTTTATCTTATTTTTTATTTTTTTATTGAAAAGAAGTCGACTAGTTGCCGGCCCTTCCTTCCATTATCCGTCACCGAGACAAACTGAGCAAAGTTCTGAGGTCGACCTTGTAAAGATAAGGATTCAGGTCTGTCTGCTGTTTACCTTTGCTCCTGCGCGCACTGCCCTTCTCTCCACATTTATGTGTTTGTTTGTTTGTCTATCTAATCTTTTGGGTTTTTATTTCTAATGAGGTCGACCAGTTGTCTATTTATTATTTTTTTTACTACGCATCAAGCTGCGCTGCTTGTCTTTGCTCCTGTGTGCTCGCGCACTCTCGCCTTTTCCACTTATTTTTATTTTTGATTTATTTTTGATTTATTTTGTCAATTTAAAAGAAAATACGAATCATGCAGTGCTGTTTCTGTTTGCTTGAGTGCATTCCCGCGCTCTTGCTTTCTCCACTTTACAATTTTTTTGTTATTATTTATCTATTCCTGAGAGTTTATCTTATTATTTTTTGTTTATTTAAATGAAGTCGACCAGTTGCCTGCCCTTCCTTCCATTATCCGTCACCGAGACAAACTGAACAAAGTTCTGAGGTCGACCTTGTAAAGATAAGGATTCAGGTCTGTCTGCTGGTTACCTTTGCTCCTGCGCGCCCTGCCCTTCTCTCCACATTTATGTGTTTGTTTGTTTGTCTATCTAATCTTTTGGGTTTTTATTTCTAATGAGGTCGACCAGTTGTCTATTTATTATTTTTTTTACTACGCATCAAGCTGCGCTGCTTGTCTTTGCTCCTGTGTGCTCGCGCACTCTCGCCTTTTCCACTTATTTTTATTTTTGATTTATTTTGTCAATTTAAAAAAAAATACGCATCGTGCTGTGCTGTTTGTGTTTGCTTGAGTGCATTCGCGCGCTCTCGCTTTCTCCACTTTACAATTTTTTTGTTATTATTTATCTATTCCTGAGAGTTTATCTTATTTTTTATTTGTTTATTTAAATGAAGTCGACCAGTTACCTGCCCTTCCTTCCATTATCCGTCACCGAGACAAACTGAACAAAGTTCTGAGGTCGACCTTGTAAAGATAAGGATTCAGGTCTGTCTGCTGTTTACCTTTGCTCCTGCCCGCACTGCCCTTCTATCCACATTTATGTGTTTGTTTGTTTGTCTATCTAATCTTTTGGGTTTTTATTTCTAATGAGGTCGACCAGTTGTCTATTTATGATTTTTTTTACTACGCATCAACCTGCACTGCTTGTCTTTGCTCCTGTGTGCTCGCGCAATCTCGCCTTTTCCACTTATTTTTATTTTTGATTTATTTTTGATTTATTTTGTCAATTTAAAAAAAAATACGCATCGTGCTGTGCTGTTTGTGTTTGCTTGAGTGCATTCGCGCGCTCTCGATTTCTCCACTTTACAATTTTTTTGTTATTATTTATCTATTCCTGAGAGTTTATCTTATTTTTTATTTGTTTATTTAAATGAAGTCGAACAGTTGCCTGCCCTTCCTTCCATTATCCGTCACCGACACAAACTGAACAAAGTTCTGAGGTCGACCTTGTAAAGATAAGGATTCAAATCTGTCTGCTGTTTACCTTTGCTCCTGCGCGCACTGCCCATCTCTCCACATTTATGTGTTTGTTTGTTTGTCTATCTAATCTTTTGGGTTTTTATTTCTAATGAGGTCGACCAGTTGTCTATTTATTATTTTTTTTACTACGCATCAAGCTGCGCTGCTTGTCTTTGCTCCTGTGTGCTCGCGCACTCTCGCCTTTTCCACTTATTTTTATTTTTGATTTATTTTTGATTTATTTTGTCAATTTTAAAAAAAATACGCATCGTGTTGTGCTGTTTGTGTTTGCTTGAGTGCATTCGCGCGCTCTCGCTTTCTCCACTTTACAATTTTTTTGTTATTATTTATCTATTCCTGAGAGTTTATCTTATTTTTTTTGTTTATTTAAATGAAGTCGACCAGTTGCCTGCCCTTCCTTCCATTATCCGTCACCGAGACAAACTGAACAAAGTTCTGAGGTCGACCTTGTAAAGATAAGGATTCAGGTCTTCTGCTGTTTACCTTCGCTCCTGCGCGCACTGCCCTTCTCTCCCCATTTATGTGTTTGTTTGTTTGTCTATCTAATCTTTTGGGTTTTTATTTCTAATGAGGTCGACCAGTTGTCTATTTATTATTTTTTTTACTACGCATCAAGCTGCGCTGCTTGTCTTTGCTCCTGTGTGCTCGCGCATTCTCGCCTTTTCCACTTATTTTTATTTTTGATTTATTTTTGATTTATATTGCCAATTTAAAAAAAATACGCATCGTGCTGTGCTGTTTGTGTTTGCTTGAGTGCATTCGCGCTCTCTCGCTTTCTCCACTTTACAATTTTTTTTGTTATTATTTATCTATTCCTGAGAGTTTATCTCATTTTTTATTTGTTTATTTAAATGAAGTCGACCAGTTGCCTGCCCTTCCTTCCATTATCCGTCACCGAGACAAACTGAACAAATTTCTGAGGTCGACCTTGTAAAGATAAGGATTCAGGTCTGTGTGTTGTTTACCTTTGCTCCTGCCCGCACTGCCCTTCTCTCCACATTTATGTGTTTGTTTGTCTATCTAATCTTTTGGGTTTTTATTTCTAATGAGGTCGACCAGTTGTCTATTTATTATTTTTTTTACTAGGCATCAAGCTGCGCTGCTTGTCTTTGCTCCTGTGTGCTCGCGCACTCTCGCCTTTTCCACTTATTTTTATCTTTGATTTATTTTTTATATATTTTGTCAATTTTAAAAAAAAATACGCATCGTGCTGTGCTGTTTGTGTTTGCTTGAGTGCATTCGCGCGCTCTCGCTTTCTCCACTTTACAATTTATTTGTTATAATTTATCTATTCCTGAGAGTTTATCTTATTTTTTATTTGTTCATTTAAATGAAGTCGACCAGTTGCCTGCACTTCCTTCCATTATCCGTCACCTAGACAAACTGAACAAAGTTCGGAGGTCGACCTTGTAAAGATAAGGATTCAGGTCTGTCTGCTGTTTACCTTTGCTCCTGCGCGCACTGCCCTTCTCTCCACATTTATGTGTTTGTTTGTTTGTCTATCGAATCGTTTGGGTTTTTATTTCTAATGAGGTCGACCAGTTGTCTATTTATTATTTTTTTTACTACGCATCAAGCTGCGCTGCTTGTCTTTGCTCCTGTGTGCTCGCGCACTCTCGACTTTTCCACTTATTTTTATCTTTGATTTATTTTTGATTTATTTTGTCAATTTAAAAAAAATACGCATCGTGCTGTGCTGTTTGTGTTTGCTTGAGTGCATTCGCGCGCTCTCGCTTTCTCCACTTTACAATTTTTTTGTTATTATTTATCTATTCCTGAGAGTTTATCTTATTATTTTTTGTTTATTTAAATGAAGTCGACCAGTGTCCTGCCCTTCCTTCCATTATCCGTCACCGAGACAAACTGAACAAAGTTCTGAGGTCGACCTTGTAAAGATAAGGATTCAGGTCTGTCTGCTGTTTACGTTTGCTCCTGCACACACTGCCCTTCTCTCCACATTTATGTGTTTGTTTGTTTGTCTATCTAATCTTTTGGGTTTTTATTTCTAATGAGGTCGACCAGTTGTCTATTTATTATTTTTTTTACTACGCATCAAGCTGCGCTGCTTGTCTTTGCTCCTGTGTGCTCGCGCACTCTTGCCTTTTCCACTTATTTTTATTTTTGATATATTTTTTATTTATTTTGTCAATTTAAAAAAAAAATACGCATCGTGCTGTGGTGTTTGTGTTTGCTTGAGTGCATTCGCGCGCTCTCGCTTTCTCCACTTTACAATTTTTTTGTTATTATTTATCTTTTCCTGAGAGTTTATCTTATTTTTTATTTGTTTATTTAAATGAAGTCTACCAGTTGCCTGCCCTTCCTTCCATTATCCGTCACCGAGACAAACTGAACAAAGATCTGAGGTCGACCTTGTAAAGATAAGGATTCAGGTCTGTCTGCCGTTTACCTTTGCTCCTGCGCACACTGCCCTTCTCTCCACATTTATGTGTTTGTTTGTTTGTCTATCTAATCTTTTGGGTTTTTATTTCTAATGAGGTCGACCAGTTGTCTATTTATTATTTTTTTTACTACGCATCAAGCTGCGCTGCTTGTCTGTGCTCCTGTGTGCTCGCGCACTCTCGCCTTTTCCACATATTTTTATTTTTGATTTATTTTTGATTTATTTTGTCAATTTTTAAAAAAAAATACGCATCGTGCTGTGCTGTTTGTGTTTGCTTGAGTGCATTCGCGCGCTCTCGCTTTCTCCACTTTACAATTTTTTGTTATTATTTATCTATTCCTGAGATTTTATCTTATTTTTTATTTGTTTATTTGAATGAAGTCGACCAGTTGCCTGCCCTTCCTTCCATTATCCGTCACCGAGACTAACTGAACAAAGTTCTGAGGTCGACCTTGTAAAGATAAGGATTCAGGTCTGTCTGCTGTTTACCTTTGCTCCTGCGCGCACTGCCCTTCTCTCCACATTTATGTGTTTGTTTGTTTGTCTATCTAATCTTTTGGGTGTTTATTTCTAATGAGGTCGACCAGTTGTCTATTTATTATTTTTTTTACTACGCATCAAGCTGTGCTGCTTGTCTTTGCTCCTGTGTGCTCGCGCACTCTCGCCTTTTCCACTTATTTTTATTTTTGATTTATTTTTGATTTATTTTGTCAATTTTAAAAAAAAATACGCATCGTGCTGTTCTGTTTGTGTTTGCTTGAGTGCATTAGCGCGCTCTCGCTTTCTCCACTTTACAATTTTTTTGTTATTATTTATCTATTCCTGAGAGTTTATCTTATTTTTTATTTGTTTATTTAAATGAAGTCGACCAGTTGCCTGCCCTTCCTTCCATTATCCGTCACCGAGACAAACTGAACAAAGTTCTGAGTTCGACCTTGTAAAGATAAGGATTCAAATCTGTCTGCTGTTTACCTTTGCTCCTGCGCGCACTGCCCATCTCTCCACATTTATGTGTTTGTTTGTTTGTCTATCTAATCTTTTGGGTTTTTATTTCTAATGAGGTCGACCAGTTGTCTATTTATTATTTTTTTTACTACGCATCAAGCTGCGCTGCTTGTCTTTGCTCCTGTGTGCTCGCGCACTCTCGCCTTTTCCACTTATTTTTATTTTTGATTTATTTTTGATTTATTTTGTCAATTTAAAAGAAAATACGAATCATGCAGTGCTGTTTCTGTTTGCTTGAGTGCATTCCCGCGCTCTTGCTTTCTCCACTTTACAATTTTTTTGTTATTATTTATCTATTCCTGAGAGTTTATCTTATTATTTTTTGTTTATTTAAATGAAGTCGACCAGTTGCCTGCCCTTCCTTCCATTATCCGTCACCGAGACAAACTGAACAAAGTTCTGAGGTCGACCTTGTAAAGATAAGGATTCAGGTCTGTCTGCTGGTTACCTTTGCTCCTGCGCGCCCTGCCCTTCTCTCCACATTTATGTGTTTGTTTGTTTGTCTATCTAATCTTTTGGGTTTTTATTTCTAATGAGGTCGACCAGTTGTCTATTTATTATTTTTTTTACTACGCATCAAGCTGCGCTGCTTGTCTTTGCTCCTGTGTGCTCGCGCACTCTCGCCTTTTCCACTTATTTTTATTTTTGATTTATTTTTGATTTATTTTGTCAATTTAAAAGAAAATACGAATCATGCAGTGCTGTTTCTGTTTGCTTGAGTGCATTCCCGCGCTCTTGCTTTCTCCACTTTACAATTTTTTTGTTATTATTTATCTATTCCTGAGAGTTTATCTTATTATTTTTTGTTTATTTAAATGAAGTCGACCAGTTGCCTGCCCTTCCTTCCATTATCCGTCACCGAGACAAACTGAACAAAGTTCTGAGGTCGACCTTGTAAAGATAAGAATTCAGGTCTGTCTGCTGGTTACCTTTGATCCTGCGCGCCCTGCCCTTCTTTCCACATTTATGTGTTTGTTTGTTTGTCTATCTAATCTTTTGGGTTTTTATTTCTAATGAGGTCGACCAGTTGTCTATTTATTATTTTTTTTACTACGCATCAAGCTGCGCTGCTTGTCTTTGCTCCTGTGTGCTCGCGCACTCTCGCCTTTTCCACTTATTTTTATTTTTGATTTATTTTGTCAATTTAAAAAAAAATACGCATCGTGCTGTGCTGTTTGTGTTTGCTTGAGTGCATTCGCGCGCTCTCGCTTTCTCCACTTTACAATTTTTTTGTTATTATTTATCTATTCCTGAGAGTTTATCTTATTTTTTATTTGTTTATTTAAATGAAGTCGACCAGTTACCTGCCCTTCCTTCCATTATCCGTCACCGAGACAAACTGAACAAAGTTCTGAGGTCGACCTTGTAAAGATAAGGATTCAGGTCTGTCTGCTGTTTACCTTTGCTCCTGCCCGCACTGCCCTTCTATCCACATTTATGTGTTTGTTTGTTTGTCTATCTAATCTTTTGGGTTTTTATTTCTAATGAGGTCGACCAGTTGTCTATTTATGATTTTTTTTACTACGCATCAACCTGCACTGCTTGTCTTTGCTCCTGTGTGCTCGCGCACTCTCGCCTTTTCCACTTATTTTTATTTTTGATTTATTTTTGATTTATTTTGTCAATTTAAAAAAAAATACGCATCGTGCTGTGCTGTTTGTGTTTGCTTGAGTGCATTCGCGCGCTCTCGATTTCTCCACTTTACAATTTTTTTGTTATTATTTATCTATTCCTGAGAGTTTATCTTATTTTTTATTTGTTTATTTAAATGAAGTCGAACAGTTGCCTGCCCTTCCTTCCATTATCCGTCACCGACACAAACTGAACAAAGTTCTGAGGTCGACCTTGTAAAGATAAGGATTCAAATCTGTCTGCTGTTTACCTTTGCTCCTGCGCGCACTGCCCATCTCTCCACATTTATGTGTTTGTTTGTTTGTCTATCTAATCTTTTGGGTTTTTATTTCTAATGAGGTCGACCAGTTGTCTATTTATTATTTTTTTGACTACGCATCAAGCTGCGCTGCTTGTCTTTGCTCCTGTGTGCTCGCGCACTCTCGCCTTTTCCACTTATTTTTATTTTTGATTTATTTTTGATTTATTTTGTCAATTTAAAAAAAAATACGCATCGTGTTGTGCTGTTTGTGTTTGCTTGAGTGCATTCGCGCGCTCTCGCTTTCTCCACTTTACAATTTTTTTGTTATTATTTATCTATTCCTGAGAGTTTATCTTATTTTTTTTGTTTATTTAAATGAAGTCGACCAGTTGCCTGCCCTTCCTTCCATTATCCGTCACCGAGACAAACTGAACAAAGTTCTGAGGTCGACCTTGTAAAGATAAGGATTCAGGTCTTCTGCTGTTTACCTTCGCTCCTGCGCGCACTGCCCTTCTCTCCCCATTTATGTGTTTGTTTGTTTGTCTATCTAATCTTTTGGGTTTTTATTTCTAATGAGGTCGACCAGTTGTCTATTTATTATTTTTTTTACTACGCATCAAGCTGCGCTGCTTGTCTTTGCTCCTGTGTGCTCGCGCATTCTCGCCTTTTCCACTTATTTTTATTTTTGATTTATTTTTGATTTATATTGCCAATTTAAAAAAAAATACGCATCGTGCTGTGCTGTTTGTGTTTGCTTGAGTGCATTCGCGCTCTCTCGCTTTCTCCACTTTACAATTTTTTTTGTTATTATTTATCTATTCCTGAGAGTTTATCTCATTTTTTATTTGTTTATTTAAATGAAGTCGACCAGTTGCCTGCCCTTCCTTCCATTATCCGTCACCGAGACAAACTGAACAAATTTCTGAGGTCGACCTTGTAAAGATAAGGATTCAGGTCTGTCTGTTGTTTACCTTTGCTCCTGCCCGCACTGCCCTTCTCTCCACATTTATGTGTTTGTTTGTTTGTCTATCTAATCTTTTGGGTTTTTATTTCTAATGAGGTCGACCAGTTGTCTATTTATTATTTTTTTTACTAGGCATCAAGCTGCGCTGCTTGTCTTTGCTCCTGTGTGCTCGCGCACTCTCGCCTTTTCCACTTATTTTTATTTTTGATTTATTTTTGATTTATTTTGTCAATTTTAAAAAAAAATACGCATCGTGCTGTGCTGTTTGTGTTTGCTTGAGTGCATTCGCGCGCTCTCGCTTTCTCCACTTTACAATTTTTTTGTTATTATTTATCTATTCCTGAGAGTTTATCTTATTTTTTTTGTTTATTTAAATGAAGTCGACCAGTTGCCTGCCCTTCCTTCCATTATCCGTCACCGAGACAAACTGAACAAAGTTCTGAGGTAGACCTTGTAAAGATAAGGATTCAGGTCTGTCTGCTGTTTACCTTTGCTCCTGCGCGCACTGCCCTTCTCTCCACATTTATGTGTTTGTTTGTTTGTCTATCTAATCTTTTGGGTTTTTATTTCTAATGAGGTCGACCAGTTGTCTATTTATTATTTTTTTTACTACGCATCAAGCTGCGCTGCTTGTCTTTGCTCCTGTGTGCTCGCGCACTCTCGCCTTTTCCACTTATTTTTATTTTTTATTTATTTTTGATTTATTTTGCCAATTTAAAAAAAATACGCATCGTGCTGTGCTTTTTGTGTTTGCTTGAGTGCATTCGCGCTCTCTCGCTTTCTCCACTTTACAATTTTTTTGTTATTATTTATCTATTCCTGAGAGTTTATCTTATTTTTTATTTGTTTATTTAAATGAAGTCGACCAGTTGCCTGCCCTTCCTTCCATTATCCGTCACCGAGACAAACTGAACAAAGTTCTGAGGTCGACCTTGTAAAGATAAGGATTCAGGTCTGTCTGCTGTTTACCTTTGCTCCTGCGCGCACTGCCCTTCTCTCCACATTTATGTGTTTGTTTGTCTATCTAATCTTTTGGGTTTTTATTTCTAATGAGGTCGACCAGTTGTCTATTTATTATTTTTTTTTACTACGCATCAAGCTGCGTTGCTTGTCTTTGCTCCTGTGTGCTCGCGCACTCTCGCCTTTTCCACTTATTTTTATTTTTGATTTATTTTTGATTTATTTTGTCAATTTTAAAAAAAATACGCATCGTGCTGTGCTGTTTGTGTTTGCTTGAGTGCATTCGCGCTCTCTCGCTTTCTCCACTTTACAATTTATTTTATTATTTATCTATTCCTGAGAGTTTATCTTATTTTTTATTTGTTTATTTAAATGAAGTCGACCAGTTGCCTGCCCTTCCATCCATTATCCGTCACCGAGACAAACTGAACAAAGTTCTGAGGTCGACCTTGTAAAGATAAGGATTCAGGTCTGTCTGCTGTTTACCTTTGCTCCTGCCCGCACTGCCCTTCTATCCACATTTATGTGTTTGTTTGTTTGTCTATCTAATCTTTTGGGTTTTTATTTCTAATGAGGTCGACCAGTTGTCTATTTATTATTTTTTTTACTACGCATCAAGCTGCACTGCTTGTCTTTGCTCCTGTGTGCTCGCGCAGTCTCGCCTTTTCCACTTATTTTTATTTTTGATTAATTTTTGATTTATTTTGTCAATTTAAAAAAAAATACGCATCGTGCTGTGCTGTTTGTGTTTGCTTGAGTGCATTCGCGCGCTCTCGCTTTCTCCACTTTCCAATTTTTTGTTATTATTTATCTATTCCTGAGAGTTTTTCTTATATTTTATTTGTTTATTTAAATGAAGTCGACCAGTTGCCTGCCCTTCCTTCCATTATCCGTCACCGAGACAAACTGAACAAAGTTCTGAGGTCGACCTTGTAAAGATAAGGATTCAGGTCTGTCTGCTGTTTACCTTTGCTCCTGTGCGCACTGCCCTTCTCTCCACATTTATGTGTTTGTTTGTTTGTCTATCTAATCTTTTGGGTTTTTATTTCTAATGAGGACGACCAGTTGTCTATTTATTATTTTTTTTACTACGCATCAAGCTGCGCTGCTTGTCTTTGCTCCTGTGTACTCGCGCACTCTCGCCTTTTCCACTTATTTTTATTTTTGATTTATTTTTCATTTATTTTGTCAATTTTAAAAAAAATACGCATCGTGCTGTGCTGTTTGTGTTTGCTTGAGTGCATTCGCGCGCTCTCGATTTCTCCACTTTACAATTTTTTTGTTATTATTTATCTATTCCTGAGAGTTTATCTTATTTTTTATTTGTTTATTTAAATGAAGTCGAACAGTTGCCTGCCCTTCCTTCCATTATCCGTTACCGACACAAACTGAACAAAGTTCTGAGGTCGACCTTGTAAAGATAAGGATTCAGGTCTGTCTGCTGTTTACCTTTGCTCCTGCGCGCACTGCCCATCTCTCCACATTTATGTGTTTGTTTGTTTGTCTATCTAATCTTTTGGGTTTTTATTTCTAATGAGGTCGACCAGTTGTCTATTTATTATTTTTTTTACTACGCATCAAGCTGCGCTGCTTGTCTTTGCTCCTGTGTGCTCGCGCACTCTCGCCTTTTCCACTTATTTTTATTTTTGATTTATTTTTGATTTATTTTGTCAATTTAAAAAAAAATACGCATCGTGCTGTGCTGTTTGTGTTTGCTTGAGTGCATTCGCGCGCTCTCGCTTTCTCCACTTTACAATTTTTTTGTTATTATTTATCTATTCCTGAGAGTTTATCTTATTTTTTTTGTTTATTTAAATGAAGTCGACCAGTTGCCTGCCCTTCCTTCCATTATCCGTCACCGAGACAAACTGAACAAAGTTCTGAGGTCGACCTTGTAAAGATAAGGATTCAGGTCTGTCTGCTGTTAACCTTTGCTCCTGCGCGCACTGCCCTTCTCTCCACATTTATGTGTTTGTTTGCTTGTCTATCTAATCTTTTGGGTTTTTCTTTCTAATGAGGTCGACCAGTTGTCTATTTATTATTTTTTTTACTACGCATCAAGCTGCGCTGCTTGTCTTTGCTCCTGTGTGCTCGCGCACTCTCGCCTTTTCCACTTATTTTTATTTTTGATTTATTTTTGATTCATTTTGTCAATTTTAAAAAAAAATACGCATCGTGCTGTGTTGTTTGTGTTTGCTTGAGTGCATTCGCGCTCTCTCGCTTTCTCCACTTTACAATTTTTTTTGTTATTATTTATCTATTCCTGAGAGTTTATCTTATTTTTTATTTGTTTATTTAAATGAAGTCGACCAGTTGCCTGCCCTTCCTTCCATTATCCGTCACCGAGACAAACGGAACAAAGTTCTGAGGTCGACATTGTAAAGATAAGGATTCAGGTCTGTCTACTAGTTCCCTTTGCTCCTGCGTGCCCTGCCCTTCTCTCCACATTTATGTGTTTGTTTGTTTGTCTATCTAATCTTTTGGGTTTTTATTTCTAATGAGGTCGACCAGTTGTCTATTTATTATTTTTTTTACTACGCATCAAGCTGCACTGCTTGTCTTTGCTCCTGTGTGCTCGCGCAGTCTGGCCTATTCCACTTATTTTTATTTTTGATTTATTTTGTCAATTTAAAAAAGAATACGCATCGTACTGTGCTGTTTGTGTTTGCTTGAGTGCATTCGCGCGCTCTCGCTTTCTCCACTTTACAATTTTTTTGTTATTATTTATCTATTCCTGAGAGTTTATCTTATTTTTTATTTATTTAAATGAAGTCGACCAGTTACCTGCCCATCCTTCCATTATCCGTCACCGAGACAAACTGAACAAAGTTCTGAGGTCGACCTTGTAAAGATAAGGATTCAGGTCTGTCTGCTGTTTACCTTTGCTCCTGCCCGCACTGCCCTTCTATCCACATTTATGTGTTTGTTTGTTTGTCTATCTAATCTTTTGGGTTTTTACTTCTAATGAGGTCGACCAGTTGTCTATTTATTATTATTTTTTACTACGCATCAAGCTGCACTGCTTGTCTTTGCTCCTGTGTGCTCGCGCAGTCTCGCCTTTTCCACTTATTCTTATTTTTGATTAATTTTTGATTTATTTTGTCAATTTAAAAAAAATACGCATCGTGCTGTGCTGTTTGTGTTTGCTTGAGTGCATTCGCGCGCTCTCGCTTTCTCCACTTTCCAATTTTTTGTTATTATTTATCTATTCCTGAGAGTTTATCTTACTTTTTATTTGTTTATTTTAATGAAGACGACCAGTTACCTGCCCTTCCTTCCATTATCCGTCACCGACACAAACTGAACAAAGTTTCTGAGGTCGACCTTGTAAAGATAAGGATTCAGGTCTGTCTGATGTTTACTTTGCTCCTGCGCGCACTGCCCTTCTCTCCACATTTATGTGTTTGTTTTTTTGTCTATCTAATCTTTTGGGTTTTTATTTCTAATGAGGTCGACCAGTTGTCTATTTATTATTTTTTTTACTACGCATCAAGCTGCGCTGCTTGTCTTTGCTCCTGTGTGCTCGCGCACTCTCGCCTTTTCCACTTATTGTTATTTTTTATTTATTTTTGATTTATTTTGTCAGTATAAAAAAAATACGCATCGTGCTGTGCTGTTTGTGTTTGCTTGAGTGCATTCGCGCGCTCTCGCTTTCTCCACTTTACAATTTTTTTGTTATTATTTATCTGTTCCTGAGAGTTTATCTTATTTTTTATTTGTTTATTTAAATGAAGTCGACCAGTTGCCTGCCCTTCCTTCCATTATCCGTCACCGAGACAAACTGAACAAAGTTCTGAGGTCGACCTTGTAAAGATAAGGATTCAGGTCTGTCTGCTGTTTACCTTTGCTCCTGCGCGCACTGCCCATCTCTCCACATTTATGTGTTTGTTTGTTTGTCTATCTAATCTTTTGGGTTTTTATTTCTAATGAGGTCGACCAGTTGTCTATTTATTATTTTTTTTACTACGCATCAAGCTGCGCTGCCTGTCTTTGCTCCTGTGTGCTCGCGCACTCTCGCCTTTTCCACTTATTTTTATTTTTGATTTATTTTTGATTTATTTTGTCAATTTAAAAAAAATACGCATCGTGCTGTGCTGTTTGTGTTTGCTTGAGTGCATTCGCGCGCTCTCGCTTTCTCCACTTTACAATTTTTCTGTTATTATTTATCTATTCCTGAGAGTTTATCTTATTTTTTATTTGTTTATTTAAATGAAGTCGACCAGTTGCCTGCCCTTCCTTCCATTATCCGTCACCGAGACAAACTGAACAAAGTTCTGAGGTCGACCTTGTAAAGATAAGGATTCAGGTCTGTCTGCTGTTTACCTTTGCTCCTGCGCCCACTGCCTTTCTCTCCACATTTATGTGTTTGTTTGTTTGTCTATCTAATCTTTTGGGTTTTTATTTCTAATGAGGTCGACCAGTTGTCTATTTATTATTTTTTTTTACTACGCATCAAGCTGCGCTGCTTGTCTTTGCTCCTGTGTGCTCGCACACTCTCGCCTTTTCCACTTATTTTTATTTTTGATTTATTTTTGATTTATTTTGTCAATTAAAAAAAATACGCATCGTGCTGTGCTGTTTGTGTTTCCTTGAGTGCATTCGCGCGCTCTCGCTTTCTGCACTTTACAATTTTTTTGTTATTATTTATCTATTCCTGAGAGTTTATCTTATTTTTTATTTGTTTATTTAAATGAAGTCGACCAGTTGCCTGCCCTTCCTTCCATTATCCGTCACCGAGACAAACTGAACAAAGTTCTGAGGGCGACCTTGTAAAGATAAGGATTCAGGTCTGTCTGCTGTTTACCTTTGCTCCTGCGCGCACTGCCCTTCTCTCCACATTTATGTGTTTGTTTGTTTGTCTATCTAATCTTTTGGTTTTTATTTCTAATGAGGTCGACCAGTTGTCTATTTATTATTTTTTTACTACGGTCAAGCTGCGCTGCTTGTCTTTGCTCCTGTGTGCTCGCGCACTCTCGCCTTTTCCACTTATTTTTATTTTTGATTTATTTTTTATTTATTTTGTCAATTTTAAAAAAAATACGCATCGTGCTGTGCTGTTTGTGTTTGCTTGAGTGCATTCTCGCGCTCTCGCTTTCTCCACTTTACAATTTTTTTGTTATTATTTATCTATTCCTGAGAGTTTATCTTATTTTTTATTTGTTTATTTAAATGAAGTCGACCAGTTGCCTGCCCTTCCTTCCATTATCCGTCACCGAGACAAACTGAACAAAGTTCTGAGGTCGACCTTGTAAAGATAAGGATTCAGGTCTGTCTGCTGTTTACATTTGCTCCTGCGCGCACTGCCCTTCTCTCCACATTTATGTATTTGTTTGTTTGTCTATCTAATCTTTTGGGTTTTTATTTCTAATGAGGTCGACCAGTTGTCTATTTATTATTTTTTTTTACTACGCATAAAGCTGCGCTGCTTGTCTTTGCTCCTGTGTGCTCGCGCACTCTCGCCTTTTCCACTTATTTTTATTTTTGATTTATTTTTGATTTATTTTGTCAATTTAAAAAAAAATATGCATCGTGCTGTGCTGTTTGTGTTTGCTTGAGTGCATTCGCGCGCTCTCGCATTCTCCACTTTACAATTTTTTTGTTATTATTTATCTATTCCTGAGAGTTTATCTTATTTTTTATTTGTTTATTTAAATGAAGTCGACCAGTTGCCTGCCCTTCCTTCCATTATCCGTCACCGAGACAAACTGAACAAAGTTCTGAGGTCGACCTTGTAAAGATAAGGATTCAGGTATGTCTGCTCTTTACCTTTGCTCCTGCCCGCACTGCCCTTCTCTCCACATTTATGTGTTTGTTTGTTTGTCTATCTAATCTTTTGGGTTTTTATTTCTAATGAGGTCGACCAGTTGTCTATTTATTATTTTCTTTACTACGCATCAAGCTGCGCTGCTTGTCTTTGCTCCTGTGTGCTCGCGCACTCTCGCCTTTTCCACTTATTTTTAATTTTGATTTATTTTTTATTTATTTTGTCAATTTAAAAAAAAATACGCATCGTGCTGTGCTGTTTGTGTTTGCTTGAGTGCATTGGCGCGCTCTCGCTTTCTCCACTTTACAATTTTTTTGTTATTATTTATCTATTCCTGAGTGTTTATCTTATTTTTTATTTGTTTATTTAAATGAAGTCGACCAGTTGCCTGCCCTTCCTTCCATTATCCGTCACCGAGACAAACTGAACAAAGTTCTGAGGTCGACCTTGTAAAGATAAGGATTCAGGTCTGTCTGCTGTTTACCTTTGCTCCTGCGCGCACTGCCCTTCTCTCCACATTTATGTGTTTGTTTGTTTGTCTATCTAATCTTTTGGGTTTTTATTTCTAATGAGGTCGACCAGTTGTCTATTTATTATTTTTTTTACTACGCATCAAGATGCGCTGCTTGTCTTTGCTCCTGTGTGCTCGCGCACTCTCGCCTTTTCCACTTATTTTTATTTTTGATTTGTTTTTGATTTATTTTGTCAATTAAAAAAAAATACGCATCGTGCTGTGCTGTTTGTGTTTGCTTGAGTGCATTCGCGCGCTCTCGCTTTCTCCACTTTACAATTTTTTGTTATTATTTATCTATTCCTGAGAGTTTATCTTATATTTTATTTGTTTATTTAAATGAAGTCGACCAGTTGCCTGCCCTTCCTTCCATTATCCGTCACCGAGACTAACTGAACAAAGTTCTGAGGTCGACCTTGTAAAGATAAGGATTCAGGTCTGTCTGCTGTTTACCTTTGCTCCTGCGCACACTGCCCATCTCTCCACATTTATGTGTTTGTTTGTTTGTCTATCTAATCTTTTGGGTTTTTATTTCTAATGATGTCGACAAGTTGTCTATTTATTATTTTTTTTACTACGCATCAAGCTGGGCTGCTTGTCTGTCCTCCTGTGTGCTCGCGCACTATCGCCTTTTCCACTTATTTTTATTTTTGATTTATTTTTGATTTATTTTGTCAATTTATAAAAAATACGCATCGTGCTGTGCTGTTTGTGTTTGCTTGAGTGCATTTGCGCGCTCTCGCTTTCTCCACTTTACAATTTTTTTATTATTATTTATCTGTTCCTGAGAGTTTATCTTATTTTTTATTTGTTTATTTAAATGAAGTCGACCAGTTGCCTGCCCTTCCTTCCATTATCCGTCACCGAGACAAACTGAACAAAGTTCTGAGGTCGACCTTGTAAAGATAAGGATTCAGGTCTGTCTGCTGTTTACCTTTGCTCCTGCGCGCACTGCCCTTCTCTCCACATTTATGTGTTTGTTTGTTTGTCTATCTAATCTTTTGGGTTTTTATTTCTAATGAGGTCGACCAGTTGTCTATTTATTATTTTTTTTACTACGCATCAAGCTTCGCTGCTTGTCTTTGCTCCTGTGTGCTCGCGCACTCTCGCCTTTTCCACTTATTGTTATTTTTGATTTATTTTTGATTTATTTTGTCAATATAAAAAAATACGCATCGTGCTGTGCTGTTTGTGTTTGCTTGAGTGCATTCGCGCGCTCTCGCTTTCTCCACTTTACAATTTTTTTGTTATTATTTATCTATTCCTGAGAGTTTATCTTATTTTTTATTTGTTTATTTAAATGAAGTCGACCAGTTGCCTGCCCTTCCTTCCATTATCCGTCACCGAGACAAACTGAACAAAGTTCTGAGGTCGACCTTGTAAAGATAAGGATTCAGGTCTGTCTGCTGTTTACCTTTGCTCCTGCGCGCACTGCCCATCTCTCCACATTTATGTGTTTGTTTGTTTGTCTATCTAATCTTTTGGGTTTTTATTTCTAATGAGGTCGACAAGTTGTCTATTTATTATTTTTTTTACTACGCATCAAGCTGGGCTGCTTGTCTTTCCTCCTGTGTGCTCGCGCACTATCGCCTTTTCCACTTATTTTTATTTTTGATTTATTTTTGATTTATTTTGTCAATTTATAAAAAATACGCATCGTGCTGTGCTGTTTGTGTTTGCTTGAGTGCATTTGCGCGCTCTCGCTTTCTCCACTTTACAATTTTTTTGTTATTATTTATCTGTTCCTGAGAGTTTATCTTATTTTTTATTTGTTTATTTAAATGAAGTCGACCAGTTGCCTGCCCTTCCTTCCATTATCCGTCACCGAGACAAACTGAACAAAGTTCTGAGGTCGACCTTGTAAAGATAAGGATTCAGGTCTGTCTGCTGTTTACCTTTGCTCCTGCGCGCACTGCCCTTCTCTCCACATTTATGTGTTTGTTTGTTTGTCTATCTAATCTTTTGGGTTTTTATTTCTAATGAGGTCGACCAGTTGTCTATTTATTATTTTTTTACTACGGTCAAGCTGCGCTGCTTGTCTTTGCTCCTGTGTGCTCGCGCACTCTCGCCTTTTCCACTTATTTTTATTTTTGATTTATTTTTTATTTATTTTGTCAATTTAAAAAAAAAATACGCATCGTGCTGTGCTGTTTGTGTTTGCTTGAGTGCATTCGCGCGCTCTCGCTTTCTCCACTTTACAATTTTTTTTGTTATTATTTATCTATTCCTGAGAGTTTATCTTATTTTTTATTTGTTTATTTACATGAAGTCGACCAGTTGCCTGCCCTTCCTTCCATTATCCGTCACCGAGACAAACTGAACAAAATTCTGAGGTCGACCTTGTAAAGATAAGGATTCAGGTCTGTCTGCTGTTTACCTTTGCTCCTGCGCGCACTGCCCTTCTCTCCACATTTATGTGTTTGTTTGTTTGTCTATCTAATCTTTTGGGTTTTTATTTCTAATGAGGTCGACCAGTTGTCTATTTATTATTTTTTTTACTACGCATCAAGCTGCGCTGCTTGTCTTTGCTCCTGTGTGCTCGCGCACTCTCGCCTTTTCCACTTATTTTTATTTTTGATTTATTTTTGATTTATTTTGTCAATTTAAAAAAAATACGCATCGTGCTGTGCTGTTTGTGTTTGCTTGAGTGCATTCGCGCGCTCTCGCTTTCTCCACTTTACAATTTTTTTGTTATTATTTATCTATTCCTGAGAGTTTATCTTATTTTTTATTTGTTTATTTAAATGAAGTCGACCAGTTGCCTGTCCTTCCTTCCATTATCCGTCACCGAGACAAACTGAACAAAGTTCTGAGGTCGACCTTGTAAAGATAAGGATTCAGGTCTGTCTGCTGTTTACCTTTGCTCCTGCGCGCACTGCCCAACTCTCCACATTTATGTGTTTGTTTGTTTGTCTATCTAATCTTTTGGGTTTTTATTTCTAATGAGGTCGCCCAGTTGTCTATTTATTATTTTTTTACTACGCATCAAGCTGCGCTGCTTGTCTTTGCTCCTGTGTGCTCGCGCACTCTCGCCTTTTCCACTTATTTTTATTTTTGATTTATTTTTGATTTATTTTGTCAATTTAAAAAAATACGCATCGTGCTGTGCTGTTTGTGTTTGCTTGAGTGCATTCGCGCGCTCTCGCTTTCTCCACTTTACAATTTTTTTGTTATTATTTATCTATTCCTGAGAGTGTATCTTATTTTTTATTTGTTTATTTAAATGAAGTCGACCAGTTGCCTGTCCTTCCTTCCATTATCCGTCACCGAGACAAACTGAACAAAGTTCTGAGGTCGACCTTGTAAAGATAAGGATTCAGGTCTGTCTGCTGTTTACCTTTGCTCCTGCGCGCACTGCCCAACTCTCCACATTTATGTGTTTGTTTGTTTGTCTATCTAATCTTTTGGGTTTTTATTTCTAATGAGGTCGCCCAGTTGTCTATTTATTATTTTTTTACTACGCATCAAGCTGCGCTGCTTGTCTTTGCTCCTGTGTGCTCGCGCACTCTCGCCTTTTCCACTTATTTTTATTTTTGATTTATTTTTGATTTATTTTGTCAATTTAAAAAAATACGCATCGTGCTGTGCTGTTTGTGTTTGCTTGAGTGCATTCGCGCGCTCTCGCTTTCTCCACTTTACAATTTTTTTGTTATTATTTATCTATTCCTGAGAGTTTATCTTATTTTTTATTTGTTTATTTAAATGAAGTCGACCAGTTGCCTGCCCTTCCTTCCATTATCCGTCACCGAGACAAACTGAACAAAGTTCTGAAGTCGACCATGTAAAGATAAGGATTCAGGTCTGTCTGCTGTTTACCTTTGCTCCTGTGCGCACTGCCCTTCTCTCCACATTTATGTGTTTGTTTGTTTGTCTATCTAATCTTTTGGGTTTTTATTTCTAATGAGGTCGACCAGTTGTCTATTTATTATTTTTTTTACTACGCATCAAGCTGCGCTGCTTGTCTTTGCTCCTGTGTGCTCGCGCACTCTCGCCTTTTCCACTAATTTTTATATTTGATTTTTTTTTGATTTATTTTGTCAATTTTAAAAAAAATTCGCATCGTGCTGTGCTGTTTGTGTTTGCTTGAGTGCATTCGTGCGCTCTTGCTTTCTCCACTTTACAATTTTTTTGTTATTATTTATCTATTCCTGAGAATTTATGTTATTTTTTATTTGTTTATTTAAAGATGTCCACCAGTTGCCAGCCCTTCCTTCCATTATCCGTCAACGAGACAAACTGAACAAAGTTCTGAGGTCGACCTTGTAAAGATAAGGATTCAGGTCTGTCTGATGTTTACCTTTGCTCCTGCGCGCACTGCCCTTCTCTCCACATTTATGTGTTTGTTTGTTTGTCTATCTAATCTTTTGGGTTTTTATTTCTAATGAGGTCGACCAGTTGTCTATTTATTATTTTTTTTACTACGCATCAAGCTGCGCTGCTTGTCTTTGCTCCTGTGTACTCGCGCACTCTCGCCTTTTCCACTTATTTTTATTTTTGATTTATTTTGTCAATTTTAAAAAAATACTCATCGTGCTGTGCTGTTTGTGTTTGCTTGAGTGCATTCGCGCGCTCTCGCTTTCTCCACTTTACAATTTTTTGTTATTATTTATCTATTCCTGAGAGTTTATCTTATTTTTTATTTGTTTATTTAAATGAAGTCGACCAGTTGCCTGCCCTTCCTTCCATTATCCGTCACCGAGACAAACTGAACAAAGTTCTGAGGTCGACCTTGTAAAGATAAGGATTCAGGTCTGTCTGCTGTTTAACTTTGCTCCTGCGCGCACTGCCCTTCTCTCCACATTTATATTTTTGTTTGTTTGTCTATCTAATCTTTTGGGTTTTTATTTCTAATGAGGTCGACCAGTTGTCTATTTATTATTTTTTTTACTACGCATCAAGCTGCGCTGCCTGTCTTTGCTCCTGTGTGCTCGCGCACTCTCGCCTTTTCCACTAATTTTTATTTTTGATTTATTTTTGATTTATT
>NW_025958414.1:0-36705 GCF_023159225.1 Perognathus longimembris pacificus | reverse complement strand
ACCCCAAAAGAATCTGGATTGTGGTGAGGGAACAGAGAAAAAAGCTCATTTAGGACCTGCACTTACGAAGGGGGTAGGCAGCTGTATATCAGGGACTAAACCTTCTGAGAATAAAAACAGCTGGAGCTTGTTAAGGTAATTACACAGGGGAAAGGATAATGTACTGGGAACTCCTCAGAAGAATGTGATTTGTGGTGAGGGGAGAGAGATAAAAGCTCATTTAGGAACGACATGAACATGCTGCGTAGGTAGCTGTTTATCAGTAAATATCTCACTGAGATTAAGAAAAGCAGTAGCTTAATAAATTAAGTACTTTCCTGGTATGGTTTACTGTACTGGTAACTCCCCAAAAGAATCTGGATTGTGGTGAGGGAACAGAGAAAAAACCTCATTTAGGACCTGCACTTACGAAGGGGGTAGGCAGCTGTATATCAGGGAGTAAACCTTCTGAGAATAAAAACAGCTGGAGCTTGTTAAGGTAATTACACAGGAGAAAGGATAAAGTACTGGGAACTCCTCAGAAGAATCTGATTTGTGGTGAGGGGAGAGAGATAAAAGCTCATTTAGGAACGACGTGAACATGCTGCGTAGGTAGCTGTTTATCAGTAAATATCTCCACTGAGCTTTAGAAAAGCAGTAGCTTAATAAATTAAGTACTTCCTGGTATGGTTACTGTAGTGGTAACTCCCCAAAAGAATCTGGATTGTGGTGAGGGAACAGAGAAAAAAAGCTCATTAGGACCTGCACTTACGAAGGGGGTAGGCAGCTGTATATCAGGGAGTAAAGCTTCTGAGAATAAAAACAGCTGCAGCTTGTTAAGGTAATTACACAGGGGAAAGGATAATGTACTGGGAACTCCTCAGAAGATCTGATTTGTGGTGAGGGGAGAGAGATAAAAGCTCATTTAGGAACGACATGAACATGCTGCGTAGGTAGCTGTTTTATCAGTAAATATCTCCACTGAGATTAAGAAAAGCAGTAGGTTAATAAATTAAGTACTTCCTGGTATGGTTACTGTACTGGTAACTCCCCAAAAGAATCTGGATTGTGGTGAGGGAACAGAGAAAAAAGCTCATTTAGGGACCTGCGCTTACGAAGGGGGTAGGCAGCTGTATATCAGGGAGTAAAGCTTCTGAGAATAAAAAAAGCTGGAGCTTGTTAAGGTAATTACACAGGGGAAAGGATAATGTACTGGGAACTCCTCAGAAGAATCTGATTTGTGGTGAGGGGAGAGAGATAAAAGCTCATTTAGGAACTACATGTACATGTTGCTTAGGTAGCTGTTTATCAGTAAATATCTCCACTGAGATTAAGAAAAGCAGTAGCTTAATAAATTAAGTACTTCCTGGTATGGTTACTGTACTGGTAACTCCGCAAAAGAATCTGGATTGTGGTGAGGGAACAGAGAAAAAAGCTCATTTTGGACCTGCAATTACGAAGGGGGTAGGCAGCTGTATATCAGGGAGTAAATCTTCTGACAATAAAAACAGCTGGAGCTTGTTAAGGTAATTACACAGGGGAAAGGATAATGTACTGGGAACTCCTCAGAAGAATCTGATTTGTGATGAGGGGAGAGAGATAAAAGCTCATTTAGGAACGACATGAACATGCTGCGTAGGTAGCTGTTTATCAGTAAATATCTCCACTGAGATTAAGAAAAGCAGTAGCTTAATAAATTAAGTACTTCCTGGTATGGTTACTGTACTGGTAACTCCCCAAAAGAATCTGGATTGTGGTGAGGGAACAGAGAAAAAAGCTCATTTAGGACCTGCACTTACGAAGGGGGTAGGCAGCTGTTTATCAGGGAGTAAACCTTCTGAGAATAAAAACAGCTGGAGCTTGTTAAGGTAATTACACAGGAGAAAGGATAAAGTACTGGGAACTCCTCAGAAGAATCTGATTTGTGGTGAGGGGAGAGAGATAAAAGCTCATTTAGGAACGACATGAACATGCTGCGTAGGTAACTTAACTGAAACCAAAACCGAATTAAAACCTGGAAGTGGGATTCGAAAGCACAAGCGAACTCAATAGGAGAAATTGAAATCAAAACCAGAACAAAAATGTCAACAGAAATCATGATAGGAAGTGGAAATCCAAATATGAATCGAAAAGACTTCCAAAACAAGAGTGGAAATGGAAAACAAACAGAGACAGGGACCCAACTCCAAACCGGAAGTGGAATTCGAAACAGCAAATAAAATCTGAAATGGAAGGAGAAACCAGATCCAGAACAAAAACCTCATAGAATGTGCTTTTCCGATTTGAAAATCGAATTATGAGCCAAAAATAGCTCTAAAATGAGAATGGAAACCGAATCATAGCTGAAACCGAAACCGACATCGAACCCGGAAGAGGGATTCAACTCGGAAACAAACTTCTCGAAAGAGCAAGTAAAATCCGAATTGGAAGAAGAAACCAGAACCAGAAAAAAACCTCATGGAAACTGCTTTCCCGCTGTGAAAATCGATTTATGATCCAAAAAAAAATAGCTCCAAAATGAGAATGGAAACCGAAACTTAACTGAAACCGAAAGCGAATTCGAACACGCAAGTGGGATTTGAACTCGGAAACAAACTTCTTACAGGAAGTAGAAATCAAAACAGAACAAAAACTTCAAAAAACTCCTTTCGGGAAGTGGAAATCCAATATGAACCGAACAAGAGTGGAAACGGAAAACAGAGACAGATTCCGAAATCCAAACTGGAACTGGAGTTAGGAACAGCATATAAAACCCGAATTAGAAGGAGCAACCAGAACCAGAAAAAAAAAAAACCTCATGGATACTGCTTTACCAAAGTGAAAATCGATTTATGATCCGAAAAAAATGCTCGAAAATGAGAATGGAAACCAAAACTTAACTGAAACCGCACCCGAATTCGAACCCGGAAGTGGGATTCGAACTCGGAAACAAATTCCTTACAGGAAGTAGAAAACCACACAACAAAATGTCAACAGAAATCCTAATAGGGAGTGGAAATCCAAATATGAACTGAAAAAAGTTCGAAAACAAGAGTGGAAACGGAAAACAAACAGAGCCAGACGCTGAACTCTAAACCGGAAGTGGAATTCGAAACAGCAAATAAAATCTGAATTGGAAGAAGAAACCAGAACCAGAACTAAAACCACATGAAAACTGCTTTCCCGATGTGAAAATCGATTTATGATCTGAAAAAATAGCTCTAAAATGAGAATGGAAACCGAAACTTAACTGAAACTGAAACTGAATTCGAACCCGGAAGTGGGACTCGAACTCAGAAACAAACTTCGTACGGGAAGTACAAATCAAAACCAGAACAAAAACGTCAACAAAACTCCTGTCGGGAAGTGGAAATCGAAATATGACCCGAAAAAACTTCCAAAACAAGATTGGAAAAGGAAAACAAACAGTGACAGACGTTGAACAACAACACGGAAGTGGAATTCGAAACAGCAAAGTAAATCCGAATTGGAAGTAGGAACCAGAACCAGAACAAAATCCTCATGGAAACTGCTTTCCCGATGTGAAAATCGATTTATGATCCGAAAAATGACTCTAAAACGTGAATGGACCCAAACTATACTGAAACCCAAACCGAACTCGAAACCGGAAGTGGGATTCAAAAGCACAAACAAACTCAATATGAGAAATAGAAATCAAAACAAGAACAAAAACGTCAACAGAAATCATAATTAGAAGTGGAAAGCCAAATATGAACCGAAAAGACATCCAAAACAAGAGAGCAAACGGAAAACAAACAGAGAAAGAGGCCGACCTCCAAACCGGAAGTGGAATGCAAAACAGCAAATAAAATCCGAATTGGAAGAAGAAACGAGAACCAGATCAAAAACCTCATGGAAATTGCTTTCCCGATGTGAAAATCGATTTATGATCCAAAAAAACAGCTCTAAAATGAGAATGGAAACCGAAACTTAACTGAAACCGAAACCGAATTCGAACCCGGAAGTAGGATACCGACTTGGAAATAAACTTCTTACAGGAAGTAGAAATCAAAACTAGAACAAAAACGTCAACAGAAATGCTGTCGGGAAGTTGAAATCCAAATATGGAAGGAAAAAACTCCCAAAACAAGAGTGGAAATGGAAAACAAACAGAGACAAGACGCTGAACTCCAATCCGGAAGTGGAATTCGAAATAGTAAATAAAAACGCAATTGGAAGGAGAAACGAGAACCAGAAAAAAACCTCATGGAAACTGCTTTCCCAATGTGCAAATCGATTTATGATCTGAAAAAATAGCTCTAAAATAAAAATGGAAAACGAAACTTAACTGAAACCAAAACCGAATTCGAACCTGGAAGTTGGATTCGAAAGCACAAACAAACTCAATATGAGAAATAGAAATCAAAACCAGAACAAAAATGTCAACAGAAATCATAATAGGAAGTGGAAATCCAAATATGAATCGAAAAGACTTCCAAAACAAGAGTGGAAATGGAAAACAAACAGAGACATGGACCAAAATCCAAACCGGAATTGGAATTCAAAACAACAAATAAAATCTGAAATGGAAGGAGAAACCAAACCAGAACAGAAACCTCATGGAATGTGCTTTCCCGATGTGACTATCGATTTATGATCCAAAAACATGCTCGAAAATAAGGATGGAAACCGAAACTTAACAGAAACCACAACCAAATTCGAACCCGGAAGTGGGATTAGAACTCGGAAACAAACTCCTTACTGGAAGTAGAAAGCAAAACCAGAACAAAAATATCAACATAAATCCTAATAGGAAGTGGAAATCCAAATATGACCCGAGAAAACTTCCAAAATAAGAGTGGAAACGGAAAACAAACAGAGACAGACACTGAACTCTAAACCGGAAGTGGACTTCGAAACAGCAAATAAAATCCGAATTGGAAGGAGAAACCCAAAACAGAACCAAAACATCATGGAAACTGCTTTCCCGATGTGAAAATCCATTTATGATCTAAAAATATAGCTCTATAATGAAAATGGAATCCGAAACTTAACTGAAACCAAAACCGAATTAAAACCTGGAAGTGGGATTCGAAAGCACAAGCGAACTCAATAGGAGAAATTGAAATCAAAACCAGAACAAAATGTCAACAGAAATCATGATAGGAAGTGGAAATCCAAATATGAATCGAAAAGACTTCCAAAACAAGAGTGGAAATGGAAAACAAACAGAGACAGGGACCCAACTCCAAACCGGAAGTGGAATTCGAAACAGCAAATAAAATCTGAAATGGAAGGAGAAACCAGACCCAGAACAAAAACCTCATAGAATGTGCTTTTCCGATTTGAAAATCGAATTATGAGCCAAAAAATAGCTCTAAAATGAGAATGGAAACCGAATCATAGCTGAAACCGAAACCGACATCGAACCCGGAAGAGGGATTCAACTCGGAAACAAACTTCTCGAAAGAGCAAGTAAAATCCGAATTGGAAGAAGAAACCAGAACCAGAAAAAAACCTCATGGAAACTGCTTTCCCGCTGTGAAAATCGATTTATGATCCAAAAAAAATAGCTCCAAAATGAGAATGGAAACCGAAACTTAACTGAAACCGAAAGCGAATTCGAACACGCAAGTGGGATTTGAACTCGGAAACAAACTTCTTACAGGAAGTAGAAATCAAAACCAGAACAAAAACTTCAAAAAACTCCTTTCGGGAAGTGGAAATCCAAATATGAACCGAACAAGAGTGGAAACGGAAAACAGAGACAGATTCCGAAATCCAAACTGGAACTGGAGTTAGGAACAGCATATAAAACCCGAATTAGAAGGAGCAACCAGAACCAGAAAAAAAAAAACCTCATGGATACTGCTTTACCAAAGTGAAAATCGATTTATGATCCGAAAAAAATGCTCGAAAATGAGAATGGAAACCAAAACTTAACTGAAACCGCACCCGAATTCGAACCCGGAAGTGGGATTCGAACTCGGAAACAAATTCCTTACAGGAAGTAGAAAGCAAAACCACAACAAAATGTCAACAGAAATCCTAATAGGGAGTGGAAATCCAAATATGAACTGAAAAAAGTTCGAAAACAAGAGTGGAAACGGAAAACAAACAGAGCCAGACGCTGAACTCTAAACCGGAAGTGGAATTCGAAACAGCAAATAAAATCTGAATTGGAAGAAGAAACCAGAACCAGAACTAAAACCACATGAAAACTGCTTTCCCGATGTGAAAATCGATTTATGATCTGAAAAAATAGCTCTAAAATGAGAATGGAAACCGAAACTTAACTGAAACTGAAACTGAATTCGAACCCGGAAGTGGGACTCGAACTCAGAAACAAACTTCGTACGGGAAGTACAAATCAAAACCAGAACAAAAACGTCAACAAAACTCCTGTCGGGAAGTGGAAATCGAAATATGACCCGAAAAAACTTCCAAAACAAGATTGGAAAAGGAAAACAAACAGTGACAGATGTTGAACAACAACACGGAAGTGGAATTCGAAACAGCAAAGTAAATCCGAATTGGAAGTAGGAACCAGAACCAGAACAAAATCCTCATGGAAACTGCTTTCCCGATGTGAAAATCGATTTATGATCCGAAAAATGACTCTAAAACGTGAATGGACCCAAACTATACTGAAACCCAAACCGAACTCGAAACCGGAAGTGGGATTCAAAAGCACAAACAAACTCAATATGAGAAATAGAAATCAAAACAAGAACAAAAATGTCAACAGAAATCATAATTAGAAGTGGAAAGCCAAATATGAACCGAAAAGACATCCAAAACAAGAGAGCAAACGGAAAACAAACAGAGAAAGAGGCCGACCTCCAAACCGGAAGTGGAATGCAAAACAGCAAATAAAATCCGAATTGGAAGAAGAAACGAGAACCAGATCAAAAACCTCATGGAAATTGCTTTCCCGATGTGAAAATCGATTTATGATCCAAAAAAACAGCTCTAAAATGAGAATGGAAACCGAAACTTAACTGAAACCGAAACCGAATTCGAACCCGGAAGTAGGATACCGACTTGGAAATAAACTTCTTACAGGAAGTAGAAATCAAAACTAGAACAAAAACGTCAACAGAAATGCTGTCGGGAAGTTGAAATCCAAATATGGAAGGAAAAAACTCCCAAAACAAGAGTGGAAATGGAAAACAAACAGAGACAAGACGCTGAACTCCAATCCGGAAGTGGAATTCGAAATAGTAAATAAAAACGCAATTGGAAGGAGAAACGAGAACCAGAAAAAAACCTCATGGAAACTGCTTTCCCAATGTGCAAATCGATTTATGATCTGAAAAAATAGCTCTAAAATAAAAATGGAAAACGAAACTTAACTGAAACCAAAACCGAATTAAAACCTGGAAGTGGGATTCGAA
Organism: Perognathus longimembris pacificus; assembly: GCF_023159225.1. Taxonomy (NCBI): domain Eukaryota; kingdom Metazoa; phylum Chordata; class Mammalia; order Rodentia; family Heteromyidae; genus Perognathus; species Perognathus longimembris. The sequence goes on along the minus strand of NW_025958414.1, from coordinate 29,389 downwards.
AGCACAAGCGAACTCAATAGGAGAAATTGAAATCAAAACCAGAACAAAAATGTCAACAGAAATCATGATAGGAAGTGGAAATCCAAATATGAATCGAAAAGACTTCCAAAACAAGAGTGGAAATGGAAAACAAACAGAGACAGGGACCCAACTCCAAACCGGAAGTGGAATTCGAAACAGCAAATAAAATCTGAAATGGAAGGAGAAACCAGATCCAGAACAAAAACCTCATAGAATGTGCTTTTCCGATTTGAAAATCGAATTATGAGCCAAAAAATAGCTCTAAAATGAGAATGGAAACCGAATCATAGCTGAAACCGAAACCGACATCGAACCCGGAAGAGGGATTCAACTCGGAAACAAACTTCTCGAAAGAGCAAGTAAAATCCGAATTGGAAGAAGAAACCAGAACCAGAAAAAAACCTCATGGAAACTGCTTTCCCGCTGTGAAAATCGATTTATGATCCAAAAAAAAATAGCTCCAAAATGAGAATGGAAACCGAAACTTAACTGAAACCGAAAGCGAATTCGAACACGCAAGTGGGATTTGAACTCGGAAACAAACTTCTTACAGGAAGTAGAAATCAAAACCAGAACAAAAACTTCAAAAAACTCCTTTCGGGAAGTGGAAATCCAAATATGAACCGAACAAGAGTGGAAACGGAAAACAGAGACAGATTCCGAAATCCAAACTGGAACTGGAGTTAGGAACAGCATATAAAACCCGAATTAGAAGGAGCAACCAGAACCAGAAAAAAAAAAACCTCATGGATACTGCTTTACCAAAGTGAAAATCGATTTATGATCCGAAAAAAATGCTCGAAAATGAGAATGGAAACCAAAACTTAACTGAAACCGCACCCGAATTCGAACCCGGAAGTGGGATTCGAACTCGGAAACAAATTCCTTACAGGAAGTAGAAAGCAAAACCACAACAAAATGTCAACAGAAATCCTAATAGGGAGTGGAAATCCAAATATGAACTGAAAAAAGTTCGAAAACAAGAGTGGAAACGGAAAACAAACAGAGCCAGACGCTGAACTCTAAACCGGAAGTGGAATTCGAAACAGCAAATAAAATCTGAATTGGAAGAAGAAACCAGAACCAGAACTAAAACCACATGAAAACTGCTTTCCCGATGTGAAAATCGATTTATGATCTGAAAAAATAGCTCTAAAATGAGAATGGAAACCGAAACTTAACTGAAACTGAAACTGAATTCGAACCCGGAAGTGGGACTCGAACTCAGAAACAAACTTCGTACGGGAAGTACAAATCAAAACCAGAACAAAAACGTCAACAAAACTCCTGTCGGGAAGTGGAAATCGAAATATGACCCGAAAAAACTTCCAAAACAAGATTGGAAAAGGAAAACAAACAGTGACAGACGTTGAACAACAACACGGAAGTGGAATTCGAAACAGCAAAGTAAATCCGAATTGGAAGTAGGAACCAGAACCAGAACAAAATCCTCATGGAAACTGCTTTCCCGATGTGAAAATCGATTTATGATCCGAAAAATGACTCTAAAACGTGAATGGACCCAAACTATACTGAAACCCAAACCGAACTCGAAACCGGAAGTGGGATTCAAAAGCACAAACAAACTCAATATGAGAAATAGAAATCAAAACAAGAACAAAAATGTCAACAGAAATCATAATTAGAAGTGGAAAGCCAAATATGAACCGAAAAGACATCCAAAACAAGAGAGCAAACGGAAAACAAACAGAGAAAGAGGCCGACCTCCAAACCGGAAGTGGAATGCAAAACAGCAAATAAAATCCGAATTGGAAGAAGAAACGAGAACCAGATCAAAAACCTCATGGAAATTGCTTTCCCGATGTGAAAATCGATTTATGATCCAAAAAAACAGCTCTAAAATGAGAATGGAAACCGAAACTTAACTGAAACCGAAACCGAATTCGAACCCGGAAGTAGGATACCGACTTGGAAATAAACTTCTTACAGGAAGTAGAAATCAAAACTAGAACAAAAACGTCAACAGAAATGCTGTCGGGAAGTTGAAATCCAAATATGGAAGGAAAAAACTCCCAAAACAAGAGTGGAAATGGAAAACAAACAGAGACAAGACGCTGAACTCCAATCCGGAAGTGGAATTCGAAATAGTAAATAAAAACGCAATTGGAAGGAGAAACGAGAACCAGAAAAAAACCTCATGGAAACTGCTTTCCCAATGTGCAAATCGATTTATGATCTGAAAAAATAGCTCTAAAATAAAAATGGAAAACGAAACTTAACTGAAACCAAAACCGAATTCGAACCTGGAAGTTGGATTCGAAAGCACAAACAAACTCAATATGAGAAATAGAAATCAAAACCAGAACAAAAATGTCAACAGAAATCATAATAGGAAGTGGAAATCCAAATATGAATCGAAAAGACTTCCAAAACAAGAGTGGAAATGGAAAACAAACAGAGACATGGACCAAAATCCAAACCGGAATTGGAATTCAAAACAACAAATAAAATCTGAAATGGAAGGAGAAACCAAACCAGAACAGAAACCTCATGGAATGTGCTTTCCCGATGTGAATATCGATTTATGATCCAAAAACATGCTCGAAAATAAGGATGGAAACCGAAACTTAACAGAAACCACAACCAAATTCGAACCCGGAAGTGGGATTAGAACTCGGAAACAAACTCCTTACTGGAAGTAGAAAGCAAAACCAGAACAAAAATATCAACATAAATCCTAATAGGAAGTGGAAATCCAAATATGACCCGAGAAAACTTCCAAAATAAGAGTGGAAACGGAAAACAAACAGAGACAGACACTGAACTCTAAACCGGAAGTGGACTTCGAAACAGCAAATAAAATCCGAATTGGAAGGAGAAACCCAAAACAGAACCAAAACATCATGGAAACTGCTTTCCCGATGTGAAAATCCATTTATGATCTAAAAATATAGCTCTATAATGAAAATGGAATCCGAAACTTAACTGAAACCAAAACCGAATTAAAACCTGGAAGTGGGATTCGAAAGCACAAGCGAACTCAATAGGAGAAATTGAAATCAAAACCAGAACAAAAATGTCAACAGAAATCATGATAGGAAGTGGAAATCCAAATATGAATCGAAAAGACTTCCAAAACAAGAGTGGAAATGGAAAACAAACAGAGACAGGGACCCAACTCCAAACCGGAAGTGGAATTCGAAACAGCAAATAAAATCTGAAATGGAAGGAGAAACCAGATCCAGAACAAAAACCTCATAGAATGTGCTTTTCCGATTTGAAAATCGAATTATGAGCCAAAAAATAGCTCTAAAATGAGAATGGAAACCGAATCATAGCTGAAACCGAAACCGACATCGAACCCGGAAGAGGGATTCAACTCGGAAACAAACTTCTCGAAAGAGCAAGTAAAATCCGAATTGGAAGAAGAAACCAGAACCAGAAAAAAACCTCATGGAAACTGCTTTCCCGCTGTGAAAATCGATTTATGATCCAAAAAAAATAGCTCCAAAATGAGAATGGAAACCGAAACTTAACTGAAACCGAAAGCGAATTCGAACACGCAAGTGGGATTTGAACTCGGAAACAAACTTCTTACAGGAAGTAGAAATCAAAACCAGAACAAAAACTTCAAAAAACTCCTTTCGGGAAGTGGAAATCCAAATATGAACCGAACAAGAGTGGAAACGGAAAACAGAGACAGATTCCGAAATCCAAACTGGAACTGGAGTTAGGAACAGCATATAAAACCCGAATTAGAAGGAGCAACCAGAACCAGAAAAAAAAAAACCTCATGGATACTGCTTTACCAAAGTGAAAATCGATTTATGATCCGAAAAAAATGCTCGAAAATGAGAATGGAAACCAAAACTTAACTGAAACCGCACCCGAATTCGAACCCGGAAGTGGGATTCGAACTCGGAAACAAATTCCTTACAGGAAGTAGAAAACCACAACAAAATGTCAACAGAAATCCTAATAGGGAGTGGAAATCCAAATATGAACTGAAAAAAGTTCGAAAACAAGAGTGGAAACGGAAAACAAACAGAGCCAGACGCTGAACTCTAAACCGGAAGTGGAATTCGAAACAGCAAATAAAATCTGAATTGGAAGAAGAAACCAGAACCAGAACTAAAACCACATGAAAACTGCTTTCCCGATGTGAAAATCGATTTATGATCTGAAAAAATAGCTCTAAAATGAGAATGGAAACCGAAACTTAACTGAAACTGAAACTGAATTCGAACCCGGAAGTGGGACTCGAACTCAGAAACAAACTTCGTACGGGAAGTACAAATCAAAACCAGAACAAAAACGTCAACAAAACTCCTGTCGGGAAGTGGAAATCGAAATATGACCCGAAAAAACTTCCAAAACAAGATTGGAAAAGGAAAACAAACAGTGACAGACGTTGAACAACAACACGGAAGTGGAATTCGAAACAGCAAAGTAAATCCGAATTGGAAGTAGGAACCAGAACCAGAACAAAATCCTCATGGAAACTGCTTTCCCGATGTGAAAATCGATTTATGATCCGAAAAATGACTCTAAAACGTGAATGGACCCAAACTATACTGAAACCCAAACCGAACTCGAAACCGGAAGTGGGATTCAAAAGCACAAACAAACTCAATATGAGAAATAGAAATCAAAACAAGAACAAAAACGTCAACAGAAATCATAATTAGAAGTGGAAAGCCAAATATGAACCGAAAAGACATCCAAAACAAGAGAGCAAACGGAAAACAAACAGAGAAAGAGGCCGACCTCCAAACCGGAAGTGGAATGCAAAACAGCAAATAAAATCCGAATTGGAAGAAGAAACGAGAACCAGATCAAAAACCTCATGGAAATTGCTTTCCCGATGTGAAAATCGATTTATGATCCAAAAAAACAGCTCTAAAATGAGAATGGAAACCGAAACTTAACTGAAACCGAAACCGAATTCGAACCCGGAAGTAGGATACCGACTTGGAAATAAACTTCTTACAGGAAGTAGAAATCAAAACTAGAACAAAAACGTCAACAGAAATGCTGTCGGGAAGTTGAAATCCAAATATGGAAGGAAAAAACTCCCAAAACAAGAGTGGAAATGGAAAACAAACAGAGACAAGACGCTGAACTCCAATCCGGAAGTGGAATTCGAAATAGTAAATAAAAACGCAATTGGAAGGAGAAACGAGAACCAGAAAAAAACCTCATGGAAACTGCTTTCCCAATGTGCAAATCGATTTATGATCTGAAAAAATAGCTCTAAAATAAAAATGGAAAACGAAACTTAACTGAAACCAAAACCGAATTCGAACCTGGAAGTTGGATTCGAAAGCACAAACAAACTCAATATGAGAAATAGAAATCAAAACCAGAACAAAAATGTCAACAGAAATCATAATAGGAAGTGGAAATCCAAATATGAATCGAAAAGACTTCCAAAACAAGAGTGGAAATGGAAAACAAACAGAGACATGGACCAGAATCCAAACCGGAATTGGAATTCAAAACAACAAATAAAATCTGAAATGGAAGGAGAAACCAAACCAGAACAGAAACCTCATGGAATGTGCTTTCCCGATGTGAATATCGATTTATGATCCAAAAACATGCTCGAAAATAAGGATGGAAACCGAAACTTAACAGAAACCACAACCAAATTCGAACCCGGAAGTGGGATTAGAACTCGGAAACAAACTCCTTACTGGAAGTAGAAAGCAAAACCAGAACAAAAATATCAACATAAATCCTAATAGGAAGTGGAAATCCAAATATGACCCGAGAAAACTTCCAAAATAAGAGTGGAAACGGAAAACAAACAGAGACAGACACTGAACTCTAAACCGGAAGTGGACTTCGAAACAGCAAATAAAATCCGAATTGGAAGGAGAAACCCAAAACAGAACCAAAACATCATGGAAACTGCTTTCCCGATGTGAAAATCCATTTATGATCTAAAAATATAGCTCTATAATGAAAATGGAATCCGAAACTTAACTGAAACCAAAACCGAATTAAAACCTGGAAGTGGGATTCGAAAGCACAAGCGAACTCAATAGGAGAAATTGAAATCAAAACCAGAACAAAAATGTCAACAGAAATCATGATAGGAAGTGGAAATCCAAATATGAATCGAAAAGACTTCCAAAACAAGAGTGGAAATGGAAAACAAACAGAGACAGGGACCCAACTCCAAACCGGAAGTGGAATTCGAAACAGCAAATAAAATCTGAAATGGAAGGAGAAACCAGACCCAGAACAAAAACCTCATAGAATGTGCTTTTCCGATTTGAAAATCGAATTATGAGCCAAAAAATAGCTCTAAAATGAGAATGGAAACCGAATCATAGCTGAAACCGAAACCGACATCGAACCCGGAAGAGGGATTCAACTCGGAAACAAACTTCTCGAAAGAGCAAGTAAAATCCGAATTGGAAGAAGAAACCAGAACCAGAAAAAAACCTCATGGAAACTGCTTTCCCGCTGTGAAAATCGATTTATGATCCAAAAAAAATAGCTCCAAAATGAGAATGGAAACCGAAACTTAACTGAAACCGAAAGCGAATTCGAACACGCAAGTGGGATTTGAACTCGGAAACAAACTTCTTACAGGAAGTAGAAATCAAAACCAGAACAAAAACTTCAAAAAACTCCTTTCGGGAAGTGGAAATCCAAATATGAACCGAACAAGAGTGGAAACGGAAAACAGAGACAGATTCCGAAATCCAAACTGGAACTGGAGTTAGGAACAGCATATAAAACCCGAATTAGAAGGAGCAACCAGAACCAGAAAAAAAAAAACCTCATGGATACTGCTTTACCAAAGTGAAAATCGATTTATGATCCGAAAAAAATGCTCGAAAATGAGAATGGAAACCAAAACTTAACTGAAACCGCACCCGAATTCGAACCCGGAAGTGGGATTCGAACTCGGAAACAAATTCCTTACAGGAAGTAGAAAGCAAAACCACAACAAAATGTCAACAGAAATCCTAATAGGGAGTGGAAATCCAAATATGAACTGAAAAAAGTTCGAAAACAAGAGTGGAAACGGAAAACAAACAGAGCCAGACGCTGAACTCTAAACCGGAAGTGGAATTCGAAACAGCAAATAAAATCTGAATTGGAAGAAGAAACCAGAACCAGAACTAAAACCACATGAAAACTGCTTTCCCGATGTGAAAATCGATTTATGATCTGAAAAAATAGCTCTAAAATGAGAATGGAAACCGAAACTTAACTGAAACTGAAACTGAATTCGAACCCGGAAGTGGGACTCGAACTCAGAAACAAACTTCGTACGGGAAGTACAAATCAAAACCAGAACAAAAACGTCAACAAAACTCCTGTCGGGAAGTGGAAATCGAAATATGACCCGAAAAAACTTCCAAAACAAGATTGGAAAAGGAAAACAAACAGTGACAGACGTTGAACAACAACACGGAAGTGGAATTCGAAACAGCAAAGTAAATCCGAATTGGAAGTAGGAACCAGAACCAGAACAAAATCCTCATGGAAACTGCTTTCCCGATGTGAAAATCGATTTATGATCCGAAAAATGACTCTAAAACGTGAATGGACCCAAACTATACTGAAACCCAAACCGAACTCGAAACCGGAAGTGGGATTCAAAAGCACAAACAAACTCAATATGAGAAATAGAAATCAAAACAAGAACAAAAATGTCAACAGAAATCATAATTAGAAGTGGAAAGCCAAATATGAACCGAAAAGACATCCAAAACAAGAGAGCAAACGGAAAACAAACAGAGAAAGAGGCCGACCTCCAAACCGGAAGTGGAATGCAAAACAGCAAATAAAATCCGAATTGGAAGAAGAAACGAGAACCAGATCAAAAACCTCATGGAAATTGCTTTCCCGATGTGAAAATCGATTTATGATCCAAAAAAACAGCTCTAAAATGAGAATGGAAACCGAAACTTAACTGAAACCGAAACCGAATTCGAACCCGGAAGTAGGATACCGACTTGGAAATAAACTTCTTACAGGAAGTAGAAATCAAAACTAGAACAAAAACGTCAACAGAAATGCTGTCGGGAAGTTGAAATCCAAATATGGAAGGAAAAAACTCCCAAAACAAGAGTGGAAATGGAAAACAAACAGAGACAAGACGCTGAACTCCAATCCGGAAGTGGAATTCGAAATAGTAAATAAAAACGCAATTGGAAGGAGAAACGAGAACCAGAAAAAAACCTCATGGAAACTGCTTTCCCAATGTGCAAATCGATTTATGATCTGAAAAAATAGCTCTAAAATAAAAATGGAAAACGAAACTTAACTGAAACCAAAACCGAATTAAAACCTGGAAGTGGGATTCGAAAGCACAAGCGAACTCAATAGGAGAAATTGAAATCAAAACCAGAACAAAAATGTCAACAGAAATCATGATAGGAAGTGGAAATCCAAATATGAATCGAAAAGACTTCCAAAACAAGAGTGGAAATGGAAAACAAACAGAGACAGGGACCCAACTCCAAACCGGAAGTGGAATTCGAAACAGCAAATAAAATCTGAAATGGAAGGAGAAACCAGATCCAGAACAAAAACCTCATAGAATGTGCTTTTCCGATTTGAAAATCGAATTATGAGCCAAAAAATAGCTCTAAAATGAGAATGGAAACCGAATCATAGCTGAAACCGAAACCGACATCGAACCCGGAAGAGGGATTCAACTCGGAAACAAACTTCTCGAAAGAGCAAGTAAAATCCGAATTGGAAGAAGAAACCAGAACCAGAAAAAAACCTCATGGAAACTGCTTTCCCGCTGTGAAAATCGATTTATGATCCAAAAAAAAATAGCTCCAAAATGAGAATGGAAACCGAAACTTAACTGAAACCGAAAGCGAATTCGAACACGCAAGTGGGATTTGAACTCGGAAACAAACTTCTTACAGGAAGTAGAAATCAAAACCAGAACAAAAACTTCAAAAAACTCCTTTCGGGAAGTGGAAATCCAAATATGAACCGAACAAGAGTGGAAACGGAAAACAGAGACAGATTCCGAAATCCAAACTGGAACTGGAGTTAGGAACAGCATATAAAACCCGAATTAGAAGGAGCAACCAGAACCAGAAAAAAAAAAACCTCATGGATACTGCTTTACCAAAGTGAAAATCGATTTATGATCCGAAAAAAATGCTCGAAAATGAGAATGGAAACCAAAACTTAACTGAAACCGCACCCGAATTCGAACCCGGAAGTGGGATTCGAACTCGGAAACAAATTCCTTACAGGAAGTAGAAAGCAAAACCACAACAAAATGTCAACAGAAATCCTAATAGGGAGTGGAAATCCAAATATGAACTGAAAAAAGTTCGAAAACAAGAGTGGAAACGGAAAACAAACAGAGCCAGACGCTGAACTCTAAACCGGAAGTGGAATTCGAAACAGCAAATAAAATCTGAATTGGAAGAAGAAACCAGAACCAGAACTAAAACCACATGAAAACTGCTTTCCCGATGTGAAAATCGATTTATGATCTGAAAAAATAGCTCTAAAATGAGAATGGAAACCGAAACTTAACTGAAACTGAAACTGAATTCGAACCCGGAAGTGGGACTCGAACTCAGAAACAAACTTCGTACGGGAAGTACAAATCAAAACCAGAACAAAAACGTCAACAAAACTCCTGTCGGGAAGTGGAAATCGAAATATGACCCGAAAAAACTTCCAAAACAAGATTGGAAAAGGAAAACAAACAGTGACAGACGTTGAACAACAACACGGAAGTGGAATTCGAAACAGCAAAGTAAATCCGAATTGGAAGTAGGAACCAGAACCAGAACAAAATCCTCATGGAAACTGCTTTCCCGATGTGAAAATCGATTTATGATCCGAAAAATGACTCTAAAACGTGAATGGACCCAAACTATACTGAAACCCAAACCGAACTCGAAACCGGAAGTGGGATTCAAAAGCACAAACAAACTCAATATGAGAAATAGAAATCAAAACAAGAACAAAAATGTCAACAGAAATCATAATTAGAAGTGGAAAGCCAAATATGAACCGAAAAGACATCCAAAACAAGAGAGCAAACGGAAAACAAACAGAGAAAGAGGCCGACCTCCAAACCGGAAGTGGAATGCAAAACAGCAAATAAAATCCGAATTGGAAGAAGAAACGAGAACCAGATCAAAAACCTCATGGAAATTGCTTTCCCGATGTGAAAATCGATTTATGATCCAAAAAAACAGCTCTAAAATGAGAATGGAAACCGAAACTTAACTGAAACCGAAACCGAATTCGAACCCGGAAGTAGGATACCGACTTGGAAATAAACTTCTTACAGGAAGTAGAAATCAAAACTAGAACAAAAACGTCAACAGAAATGCTGTCGGGAAGTTGAAATCCAAATATGGAAGGAAAAAACTCCCAAAACAAGAGTGGAAATGGAAAACAAACAGAGACAAGACGCTGAACTCCAATCCGGAAGTGGAATTCGAAATAGTAAATAAAAACGCAATTGGAAGGAGAAACGAGAACCAGAAAAAAACCTCATGGAAACTGCTTTCCCAATGTGCAAATCGATTTATGATCTGAAAAAATAGCTCTAAAATAAAAATGGAAAACGAAACTTAACTGAAACCAAAACCGAATTCGAACCTGGAAGTTGGATTCGAAAGCACAAACAAACTCAATATGAGAAATAGAAATCAAAACCAGAACAAAAATGTCAACAGAAATCATAATAGGAAGTGGAAATCCAAATATGAATCGAAAAGACTTCCAAAACAAGAGTGGAAATGGAAAACAAACAGAGACATGGACCAAAATCCAAACCGGAATTGGAATTCAAAACAACAAATAAAATCTGAAATGGAAGGAGAAACCAAACCAGAACAGAAACCTCATGGAATGTGCTTTCCCGATGTGAATATCGATTTATGATCCAAAAACATGCTCGAAAATAAGGATGGAAACCGAAACTTAACAGAAACCACAACCAAATTCGAACCCGGAAGTGGGATTAGAACTCGGAAACAAACTCCTTACTGGAAGTAGAAAGCAAAACCAGAACAAAAATATCAACATAAATCCTAATAGGAAGTGGAAATCCAAATATGACCCGAGAAAACTTCCAAAATAAGAGTGGAAACGGAAAACAAACAGAGACAGACACTGAACTCTAAACCGGAAGTGGACTTCGAAACAGCAAATAAAATCCGAATTGGAAGGAGAAACCCAAAACAGAACCAAAACATCATGGAAACTGCTTTCCCGATGTGAAAATCCATTTATGATCTAAAAATATAGCTCTATAATGAAAATGGAATCCGAAACTTAACTGAAACCAAAACCGAATTAAAACCTGGAAGTGGGATTCGAAAGCACAAGCGAACTCAATAGGAGAAATTGAAATCAAAACCAGAACAAAAATGTCAACAGAAATCATGATAGGAAGTGGAAATCCAAATATGAATCGAAAAGACTTCCAAAACAAGAGTGGAAATGGAAAACAAACAGAGACAGGGACCCAACTCCAAACCGGAAGTGGAATTCGAAACAGCAAATAAAATCTGAAATGGAAGGAGAAACCAGATCCAGAACAAAAACCTCATAGAATGTGCTTTTCCGATTTGAAAATCGAATTATGAGCCAAAAAATAGCTCTAAAATGAGAATGGAAACCGAATCATAGCTGAAACCGAAACCGACATCGAACCCGGAAGAGGGATTCAACTCGGAAACAAACTTCTCGAAAGAGCAAGTAAAATCCGAATTGGAAGAAGAAACCAGAACCAGAAAAAAACCTCATGGAAACTGCTTTCCCGCTGTGAAAATCGATTTATGATCCAAAAAAAAATAGCTCCAAAATGAGAATGGAAACCGAAACTTAACTGAAACCGAAAGCGAATTCGAACACGCAAGTGGGATTTGAACTCGGAAACAAACTTCTTACAGGAAGTAGAAATCAAAACCAGAACAAAAACTTCAAAAAACTCCTTTCGGGAAGTGGAAATCCAAATATGAACCGAACAAGAGTGGAAACGGAAAACAGAGACAGATTCCGAAATCCAAACTGGAACTGGAGTTAGGAACAGCATATAAAACCCGAATTAGAAGGAGCAACCAGAACCAGAAAAAAAAAAACCTCATGGATACTGCTTTACCAAAGTGAAAATCGATTTATGATCCGAAAAAAATGCTCGAAAATGAGAATGGAAACCAAAACTTAACTGAAACCGCACCCGAATTCGAACCCGGAAGTGGGATTCGAACTCGGAAACAAATTCCTTACAGGAAGTAGAAAGCAAAACCACAACAAAATGTCAACAGAAATCCTAATAGGGAGTGGAAATCCAAATATGAACTGAAAAAAGTTCGAAAACAAGAGTGGAAACGGAAAACAAACAGAGCCAGACGCTGAACTCTAAACCGGAAGTGGAATTCGAAACAGCAAATAAAATCTGAATTGGAAGAAGAAACCAGAACCAGAACTAAAACCACATGAAAACTGCTTTCCCGATGTGAAAATCGATTTATGATCTGAAAAAATAGCTCTAAAATGAGAATGGAAACCGAAACTTAACTGAAACTGAAACTGAATTCGAACCCGGAAGTGGGACTCGAACTCAGAAACAAACTTCGTACGGGAAGTACAAATCAAAACCAGAACAAAAACGTCAACAAAACTCCTGTCGGGAAGTGGAAATCGAAATATGACCCGAAAAAACTTCCAAAACAAGATTGGAAAAGGAAAACAAACAGTGACAGACGTTGAACAACAACACGGAAGTGGAATTCGAAACAGCAAAGTAAATCCGAATTGGAAGTAGGAACCAGAACCAGAACAAAATCCTCATGGAAACTGCTTTCCCGATGTGAAAATCGATTTATGATCCGAAAAATGACTCTAAAACGTGAATGGACCCAAACTATACTGAAACCCAAACCGAACTCGAAACCGGAAGTGGGATTCAAAAGCACAAACAAACTCAATATGAGAAATAGAAATCAAAACAAGAACAAAAATGTCAACAGAAATCATAATTAGAAGTGGAAAGCCAAATATGAACCGAAAAGACATCCAAAACAAGAGAGCAAACGGAAAACAAACAGAGAAAGAGGCCGACCTCCAAACCGGAAGTGGAATGCAAAACAGCAAATAAAATCCGAATTGGAAGAAGAAACGAGAACCAGATCAAAAACCTCATGGAAATTGCTTTCCCGATGTGAAAATCGATTTATGATCCAAAAAAACAGCTCTAAAATGAGAATGGAAACCGAAACTTAACTGAAACCGAAACCGAATTCGAACCCGGAAGTAGGATACCGACTTGGAAATAAACTTCTTACAGGAAGTAGAAATCAAAACTAGAACAAAAACGTCAACAGAAATGCTGTCGGGAAGTTGAAATCCAAATATGGAAGGAAAAAACTCCCAAAACAAGAGTGGAAATGGAAAACAAACAGAGACAAGACGCTGAACTCCAATCCGGAAGTGGAATTCGAAATAGTAAATAAAAACGCAATTGGAAGGAGAAACGAGAACCAGAAAAAAACCTCATGGAAACTGCTTTCCCAATGTGCAAATCGATTTATGATCTGAAAAAATAGCTCTAAAATAAAAATGGAAAACGAAACTTAACTGAAACCAAAACCGAATTCGAACCTGGAAGTTGGATTCGAAAGCACAAACAAACTCAATATGAGAAATAGAAATCAAAACCAGAACAAAAATGTCAACAGAAATCATAATAGGAAGTGGAAATCCAAATATGAATCGAAAAGACTTCCAAAACAAGAGTGGAAATGGAAAACAAACAGAGACATGGACCAAAATCCAAACCGGAATTGGAATTCAAAACAACAAATAAAATCTGAAATGGAAGGAGAAACCAAACCAGAACAGAAACCTCATGGAATGTGCTTTCCCGATGTGAATATCGATTTATGATCCAAAAACATGCTCGAAAATAAGGATGGAAACCGAAACTTAACAGAAACCACAACCAAATTCGAACCCGGAAGTGGGATTAGAACTCGGAAACAAACTCCTTACTGGAAGTAGAAAGCAAAACCAGAACAAAAATATCAACATAAATCCTAATAGGAAGTGGAAATCCAAATATGACCCGAGAAAACTTCCAAAATAAGAGTGGAAACGGAAAACAAACAGAGACAGACACTGAACTCTAAACCGGAAGTGGACTTCGAAACAGCAAATAAAATCCGAATTGGAAGGAGAAACCCAAAACAGAACCAAAACATCATGGAAACTGCTTTCCCGATGTGAAAATCCATTTATGATCTAAAAATATAGCTCTATAATGAAAATGGAATCCGAAACTTAACTGAAACCAAAACCGAATTAAAACCTGGAAGTGGGATTCGAAAGCACAAGCGAACAAAATAGGAGAAATTGAAATCAAAACCAGAACAAAAATGTCAACAGAAATCATGATAGGAAGTGGAAATCCAAATATGAATCGAAAAGACTTCCAAAACAAGAGTGGAAATGGAAAACAAACAGAGACAGGGACCCAACTCCAAACCGGAAGTGGAATTCGAAACAGCAAATAAAATCTGAAATGGAAGGAGAAACCAGATCCAGAACAAAAACCTCATAGAATGTGCTTTTCCGATTTGAAAATCGAATTATGAGCCAAAAAATAGCTCTAAAATGAGAATGGAAACCGAATCATAGCTGAAACCGAAACCGACATCGAACCCGGAAGAGGGATTCAACTCGGAAACAAACTTCTCGAAAGAGCAAGTAAAATCCGAATTGGAAGAAGAAACCAGAACCAGAAAAAAACCTCATGGAAACTGCTTTCCCGCTGTGAAAATCGATTTATGATCCAAAAAAAATAGCTCCAAAATGAGAATGGAAACCGAAACTTAACTGAAACCGAAAGCGAATTCGAACACGCAAGTGGGATTTGAACTCGGAAACAAACTTCTTACAGGAAGTAGAAATCAAAACCAGAACAAAAACTTCAAAAAACTCCTTTCGGGAAGTGGAAATCCAAATATGAACCGAACAAGAGTGGAAACGGAAAACAGAGACAGATTCCGAAATCCAAACTGGAACTGGAGTTAGGAACAGCATATAAAACCCGAATTAGAAGGAGCAACCAGAACCAGAAAAAAAAAAACCTCATGGATACTGCTTTACCAAAGTGAAAATCGATTTATGATCCGAAAAAAATGCTCGAAAATGAGAATGGAAACCAAAACTTAACTGAAACCGCACCCGAATTCGAACCCGGAAGTGGGATTCGAACTCGGAAACAAATTCCTTACAGGAAGTAGAAAGCAAAACCACAACAAAATGTCAACAGAAATCCTAATAGGGAGTGGAAATCCAAATATGAACTGAAAAAAGTTCGAAAACAAGAGTGGAAACGGAAAACAAACAGAGCCAGACGCTGAACTCTAAACCGGAAGTGGAATTCGAAACAGCAAATAAAGTCTGAATTGGAAGAAGAAACCAGAACCAGAACTAAAACCACATGAAAACTGCTTTCCCGATGTGAAAATCGATTTATGATCTGAAAAAATAGCTCTAAAATGAGAATGGAAACCGAAACTTAACTGAAACTGAAACTGAATTCGAACCCGGAAGTGGGACTCGAACTCAGAAACAAACTTCGTACGGGAAGTACAAATCAAAACCAGAACAAAAACGTCAACAAAACTCCTGTCGGGAAGTGGAAATCGAAATATGACCCGAAAAAACTTCCAAAACAAGATTGGAAAAGGAAAACAAACAGTGACAGACGTTGAACAACAACACGGAAGTGGAATTCGAAACAGCAAAGTAAATCCGAATTGGAAGTAGGAACCAGAACCAGAACAAAATCCTCATGGAAACTGCTTTCCCGATGTGAAAATCGATTTATGATCCGAAAAATGACTCTAAAACGTGAATGGACCCAAACTATACTGAAACCCAAACCGAACTCGAAACCGGAAGTGGGATTCAAAAGCACAAACAAACTCAATATGAGAAATAGAAATCAAAACAAGAACAAAAATGTCAACAGAAATCATAATTAGAAGTGGAAAGCCAAATATGAACCGAAAAGACATCCAAAACAAGAGAGCAAACGGAAAACAAACAGAGAAAGAGGCCGACCTCCAAACCGGAAGTGGAATGCAAAACAGCAAATAAAATCCGAATTGGAAGAAGAAACGAGAACCAGATCAAAAACCTCATGGAAATTGCTTTCCCGATGTGAAAATCGATTTATGATCCAAAAAAACAGCTCTAAAATGAGAATGGAAACCGAAACTTAACTGAAACCGAAACCGAATTCGAACCCGGAAGTAGGATACCGACTTGGAAATAAACTTCTTACAGGAAGTAGAAATCAAAACTAGAACAAAAACGTCAACAGAAATGCTGTCGGGAAGTTGAAATCCAAATATGGAAGGAAAAAACTCCCAAAACAAGAGTGGAAATGGAAAACAAACAGAGACAAGACGCTGAACTCCAATCCGGAAGTGGAATTCGAAATAGTAAATAAAAACGCAATTGGAAGGAGAAACGAGAACCAGAAAAAAACCTCATGGAAACTGCTTTCCCAATGTGCAAATCGATTTATGATCTGAAAAAATAGCTCTAAAATAAAAATGGAAAACGAAACTTAACTGAAACCAAAACCGAATTCGAACCTGGAAGTTGGATTCGAAAGCACAAACAAACTCAATATGAGAAATAGAAATCAAAACCAGAACAAAAATGTCAACAGAAATCATAATAGGAAGTGGAAATCCAAATATGAATCGAAAAGACTTCCAAAACAAGAGTGGAAATGGAAAACAAACAGAGACATGGACCAAAATCCAAACCGGAATTGGAATTCAAAACAACAAATAAAATCTGAAATGGAAGGAGAAACCAAACCAGAACAGAAACCTCATGGAATGTGCTTTCCCGATGTGAATATCGATTTATGATCCAAAAACATGCTCGAAAATAAGGATGGAAACCGAAACTTAACAGAAACCACAACCAAATTCGAACCCGGAAGTGGGATTAGAACTCGGAAACAAACTCCTTACTGGAAGTAGAAAGCAAAACCAGAACAAAAATATCAACATAAATCCTAATAGGAAGTGGAAATCCAAATATGACCCGAGAAAACTTCCAAAATAAGAGTGGAAACGGAAAACAAACAGAGACAGACACTGAACTCTAAACCGGAAGTGGACTTCGAAACAGCAAATAAAATCCGAATTGGAAGGAGAAACCCAAAACAGAACCAAAACATCATGGAAACTGCTTTCCCGATGTGAAAATCCATTTATGATCTAAAAATATAGCTCTATAATGAAAATGGAATCCGAAACTTAACTGAAACCAAAACCGAATTAAAACCTGGAAGTGGGATTCGAAAGCACAAGCGAACTCAATAGGAGAAATTGAAATCAAAACCAGAACAAAAATGTCAACAGAAATCATGATAGGAAGTGGAAATCCAAATATGAATCGAAAAGACTTCCAAAACAAGAGTGGAAATGGAAAACAAACAGAGACAGGGACCCAACTCCAAACCGGAAGTGGAATTCGAAACAGCAAATAAAATCTGAAATGGAAGGAGAAACCAGATCCAGAACAAAAACCTCATAGAATGTGCTTTTCCGATTTGAAAATCGAATTATGAGCCAAAAAATAGCTCTAAAATGAGAATGGAAACCGAATCATAGCTGAAACCGAAACCGACATCGAACCCGGAAGAGGGATTCAACTCGGAAACAAACTTCTCGAAAGAGCAAGTAAAATCCGAATTGGAAGAAGAAACCAGAACCAGAAAAAAACCTCATGGAAACTGCTTTCCCGCTGTGAAAATCGATTTATGATCCAAAAAAAATAGCTCCAAAATGAGAATGGAAACCGAAACTTAACTGAAACCGAAAGCGAATTCGAACACGCAAGTGGGATTTGAACTCGGAAACAAACTTCTTACAGGAAGTAGAAATCAAAACCAGAACAAAAACTTCAAAAAACTCCTTTCGGGAAGTGGAAATCCAAATATGAACCGAACAAGAGTGGAAACGGAAAACAGAGACAGATTCCGAAATCCAAACTGGAACTGGAGTTAGGAACAGCATATAAAACCCGAATTAGAAGGAGCAACCAGAACCAGAAAAAAAAAAAACCTCATGGATACTGCTTTACCAAAGTGAAAATCGATTTATGATCCGAAAAAAATGCTCGAAAATGAGAATGGAAACCAAAACTTAACTGAAACCGCACCCGAATTCGAACCCGGAAGTGGGATTCGAACTCGGAAACAAATTCCTTACAGGAAGTAGAAAGCAAAACCACAACAAAATGTCAACAGAAATCCTAATAGGGAGTGGAAATCCAAATATGAACTGAAAAAAGTTCGAAAACAAGAGTGGAAACGGAAAACAAACAGAGCCAGACGCTGAACTCTAAACCGGAAGTGGAATTCGAAACAGCAAATAAAATCTGAATTGGAAGAAGAAACCAGAACCAGAACTAAAACCACATGAAAACTGCTTTCCCGATGTGAAAATCGATTTATGATCTGAAAAAATAGCTCTAAAATGAGAATGGAAACCGAAACTTAACTGAAACTGAAACTGAATTCGAACCCGGAAGTGGGACTCGAACTCAGAAACAAACTTCGTACGGGAAGTACAAATCAAAACCAGAACAAAAACGTCAACAAAACTCCTGTCGGGAAGTGGAAATCGAAATATGACCCGAAAAAACTTCCAAAACAAGATTGGAAAAGGAAAACAAACAGTGACAGACGTTGAACAACAACACGGAAGTGGAATTCGAAACAGCAAAGTAAATCCGAATTGGAAGTAGGAACCAGAACCAGAACAAAATCCTCATGGAAACTGCTTTCCCGATGTGAAAATCGATTTATGATCCGAAAAATGACTCTAAAACGTGAATGGACCCAAACTATACTGAAACCCAAACCGAACTCGAAACCGGAAGTGGGATTCAAAAGCACAAACAAACTCAATATGAGAAATAGAAATCAAAACAAGAACAAAAATGTCAACAGAAATCATAATTAGAAGTGGAAAGCCAAATATGAACCGAAAAGACATCCAAAACAAGAGAGCAAACGGAAAACAAACAGAGAAAGAGGCCGACCTCCAAACCGGAAGTGGAATGCAAAACAGCAAATAAAATCCGAATTGGAAGAAGAAACGAGAACCAGATCAAAAACCTCATGGAAATTGCTTTCCCGATGTGAAAATCGATTTATGATCCAAAAAAACAGCTCTAAAATGAGAATGGAAACCGAAACTTAACTGAAACCGAAACCGAATTCGAACCCGGAAGTAGGATACCGACTTGGAAATAAACTTCTTACAGGAAGTAGAAATCAAAACTAGAACAAAAACGTCAACAGAAATGCTGTCGGGAAGTTGAAATCCAAATATGGAAGGAAAAAACTCCCAAAACAAGAGTGGAAATGGAAAACAAACAGAGACAAGACGCTGAACTCCAATCCGGAAGTGGAATTCGAAATAGTAAATAAAAACGCAATTGGAAGGAGAAACGAGAACCAGAAAAAAACCTCATGGAAACTGCTTTCCCAATGTGCAAATCGATTTATGATCTGAAAAAATAGCTCTAAAATAAAAATGGAAAACGAAACTTAACTGAAACCAAAACCGAATTCGAACCTGGAAGTTGGATTCGAAAGCACAAACAAACTCAATATGAGAAATAGAAATCAAAACCAGAACAAAAATGTCAACAGAAATCATAATAGGAAGTGGAAATCCAAATATGAATCGAAAAGACTTCCAAAACAAGAGTGGAAATGGAAAACAAACAGAGACATGGACCAAAATCCAAACCGGAATTGGAATTCAAAACAACAAATAAAATCTGAAATGGAAGGAGAAACCAAACCAGAACAGAAACCTCATGGAATGTGCTTTCCCGATGTGAATATCGATTTATGATCCAAAAACATGCTCGAAAATAAGGATGGAAACCGAAACTTAACAGAAACCACAACCAAATTCGAACCCGGAAGTGGGATTAGAACTCGGAAACAAACTCCTTACTGGAAGTAGAAAGCAAAACCAGAACAAAAATATCAACATAAATCCTAATAGGAAGTGGAAATCCAAATATGACCCGAGAAAACTTCCAAAATAAGAGTGGAAACGGAAAACAAACAGAGACAGACACTGAACTCTAAACCGGAAGTGGACTTCGAAACAGCAAATAAAATCCGAATTGGAAGGAGAAACCCAAAACAGAACCAAAACATCATGGAAACTGCTTTCCCGATGTGAAAATCCATTTATGATCTAAAAATATAGCTCTATAATGAAAATGGAATCCGAAACTTAACTGAAACCAAAACCGAATTAAAACCTGGAAGTGGGATTCGAAAGCACAAGCGAACTCAATAGGAGAAATTGAAATCAAAACCAGAACAAAAATGTCAACAGAAATCATGATAGGAAGTGGAAATCCAAATATGAATCGAAAAGACTTCCAAAACAAGAGTGGAAATGGAAAACAAACAGAGACAGGGACCCAACTCCAAACCGGAAGTGGAATTCGAAACAGCAAATAAAATCTGAAATGGAAGGAGAAACCAGATCCAGAACAAAAACCTCATAGAATGTGCTTTTCCGATTTGAAAATCGAATTATGAGCCAAAAAATAGCTCTAAAATGAGAATGGAAACCGAATCATAGCTGAAACCGAAACCGACATCGAACCCGGAAGAGGGATTCAACTCGGAAACAAACTTCTCGAAAGAGCAAGTAAAATCCGAATTGGAAGAAGAAACCAGAACCAGAAAAAAACCTCATGGAAACTGCTTTCCCGCTGTGAAAATCGATTTATGATCCAAAAAAAATAGCTCCAAAATGAGAATGGAAACCGAAACTTAACTGAAACCGAAAGCGAATTCGAACACGCAAGTGGGATTTGAACTCGGAAACAAACTTCTTACAGGAAGTAGAAATCAAAACCAGAACAAAAACTTCAAAAAACTCCTTTCGGGAAGTGGAAATCCAAATATGAACCGAACAAGAGTGGAAACGGAAAACAGAGACAGATTCCGAAATCCAAACTGGAACTGGAGTTAGGAACAGCATATAAAACCCGAATTAGAAGGAGCAACCAGAACCAGAAAAAAAAAAACCTCATGGATACTGCTTTACCAAAGTGAAAATCGATTTATGATCCGAAAAAAATGCTCGAAAATGAGAATGGAAACCAAAACTTAACTGAAACCGCACCCGAATTCGAACCCGGAAGTGGGATTCGAACTCGGAAACAAATTCCTTACAGGAAGTAGAAAGCAAAACCACAACAAAATGTCAACAGAAATCCTAATAGGGAGTGGAAATCCAAATATGAACTGAAAAAAGTTCGAAAACAAGAGTGGAAACGGAAAACAAACAGAGCCAGACGCTGAACTCTAAACCGGAAGTGGAATTCGAAACAGCAAATAAAGTCTGAATTGGAAGAAGAAACCAGAACCAGAACTAAAACCACATGAAAACTGCTTTCCCGATGTGAAAATCGATTTATGATCTGAAAAAATAGCTCTAAAATGAGAATGGAAACCGAAACTTAACTGAAACTGAAACTGAATTCGAACCCGGAAGTGGGACTCGAACTCAGAAACAAACTTCGTACGGGAAGTACAAATCAAAACCAGAACAAAAACGTCAACAAAACTCCTGTCGGGAAGTGGAAATCGAAATATGACCCGAAAAAACTTCCAAAACAAGATTGGAAAAGGAAAACAAACAGTGACAGACGTTGAACAACAACACGGAAGTGGAATTCGAAACAGCAAAGTAAATCCGAATTGGAAGTAGGAACCAGAACCAGAACAAAATCCTCATGGAAACTGCTTTCCCGATGTGAAAATCGATTTATGATCCGAAAAATGACTCTAAAACGTGAATGGACCCAAACTATACTGAAACCCAAACCGAACTCGAAACCGGAAGTGGGATTCAAAAGCACAAACAAACTCAATATGAGAAATAGAAATCAAAACAAGAACAAAAATGTCAACAGAAATCATAATTAGAAGTGGAAAGCCAAATATGAACCGAAAAGACATCCAAAACAAGAGAGCAAACGGAAAACAAACAGAGAAAGAGGCCGACCTCCAAACCGGAAGTGGAATGCAAAACAGCAAATAAAATCCGAATTGGAAGAAGAAACGAGAACCAGATCAAAAACCTCATGGAAATTGCTTTCCCGATGTGAAAATCGATTTATGATCCAAAAAAACAGCTCTAAAATGAGAATGGAAACCGAAACTTAACTGAAACCGAAACCGAATTCGAACCCGGAAGTAGGATACCGACTTGGAAATAAACTTCTTACAGGAAGTAGAAATCAAAACTAGAACAAAAACGTCAACAGAAATGCTGTCGGGAAGTTGAAATCCAAATATGGAAGGAAAAAACTCCCAAAACAAGAGTGGAAATGGAAAACAAACAGAGACAAGACGCTGAACTCCAATCCGGAAGTGGAATTCGAAATAGTAAATAAAAACGCAATTGGAAGGAGAAACGAGAACCAGAAAAAAACCTCATGGAAACTGCTTTCCCAATGTGCAAATCGATTTATGATCTGAAAAAATAGCTCTAAAATAAAAATGGAAAACGAAACTTAACTGAAACCAAAACCGAATTCGAACCTGGAAGTTGGATTCGAAAGCACAAACAAACTCAATATGAGAAATAGAAATCAAAACCAGAACAAAAATGTCAACAGAAATCATAATAGGAAGTGGAAATCCAAATATGAATCGAAAAGACTTCCAAAACAAGAGTGGAAATGGAAAACAAACAGAGACATGGACCAAAATCCAAACCGGAATTGGAATTCAAAACAACAAATAAAATCTGAAATGGAAGGAGAAACCAAACCAGAACAGAAACCTCATGGAATGTGCTTTCCCGATGTGAATATCGATTTATGATCCAAAAACATGCTCGAAAATAAGGATGGAAACCGAAACTTAACAGAAACCACAACCAAATTCGAACCCGGAAGTGGGATTAGAACTCGGAAACAAACTCCTTACTGGAAGTAGAAAGCAAAACCAGAACAAAAATATCAACATAAATCCTAATAGGAAGTGGAAATCCAAATATGACCCGAGAAAACTTCCAAAATAAGAGTGGAAACGGAAAACAAACAGAGACAGACACTGAACTCTAAACCGGAAGTGGACTTCGAAACAGCAAATAAAATCCGAATTGGAAGGAGAAACCCAAAACAGAACCAAAACATCATGGAAACTGCTTTCCCGATGTGAAAATCCATTTATGATCTAAAAATATAGCTCTATAATGAAAATGGAATCCGAAACTTAACTGAAACCAAAACCGAATTAAAACCTGGAAGTGGGATTCGAAAGCACAAGCGAACAAAATAGGAGAAATTGAAATCAAAACCAGAACAAAAATGTCAACAGAAATCATGATAGGAAGTGGAAATCCAAATATGAATCGAAAAGACTTCCAAAACAAGAGTGGAAATGGAAAACAAACAGAGACAGGGACCCAACTCCAAACCGGAAGTGGAATTCGAAACAGCAAATAAAATCTGAAATGGAAGGAGAAACCAGATCCAGAACAAAAACCTCATAGAATGTGCTTTTCCGATTTGAAAATCGAATTATGAGCCAAAAAATAGCTCTAAAATGAGAATGGAAACCGAATCATAGCTGAAACCGAAACCGACATCGAACCCGGAAGAGGGATTCAACTCGGAAACAAACTTCTCGAAAGAGCAAGTAAAATCCGAATTGGAAGAAGAAACCAGAACCAGAAAAAAACCTCATGGAAACTGCTTTCCCGCTGTGAAAATCGATTTATGATCCAAAAAAAATAGCTCCAAAATGAGAATGGAAACCGAAACTTAACTGAAACCGAAAGCGAATTCGAACACGCAAGTGGGATTTGAACTCGGAAACAAACTTCTTACAGGAAGTAGAAATCAAAACCAGAACAAAAACTTCAAAAAACTCCTTTCGGGAAGTGGAAATCCAAATATGAACCGAACAAGAGTGGAAACGGAAAACAGAGACAGATTCCGAAATCCAAACTGGAACTGGAGTTAGGAACAGCATATAAAACCCGAATTAGAAGGAGCAACCAGAACCAGAAAAAAAAAAACCTCATGGATACTGCTTTACCAAAGTGAAAATCGATTTATGATCCGAAAAAAATGCTCGAAAATGAGAATGGAAACCAAAACTTAACTGAAACCGCACCCGAATTCGAACCCGGAAGTGGGATTCGAACTCGGAAACAAATTCCTTACAGGAAGTAGAAAGCAAAACCACAACAAAATGTCAACAGAAATCCTAATAGGGAGTGGAAATCCAAATATGAACTGAAAAAAGTTCGAAAACAAGAGTGGAAACGGAAAACAAACAGAGCCAGACGCTGAACTCTAAACCGGAAGTGGAATTCGAAACAGCAAATAAAGTCTGAATTGGAAGAAGAAACCAGAACCAGAACTAAAACCACATGAAAACTGCTTTCCCGATGTGAAAATCGATTTATGATCTGAAAAAATAGCTCTAAAATGAGAATGGAAACCGAAACTTAACTGAAACTGAAACTGAATTCGAACCCGGAAGTGGGACTCGAACTCAGAAACAAACTTCGTACGGGAAGTACAAATCAAAACCAGAACAAAAACGTCAACAAAACTCCTGTCGGGAAGTGGAAATCGAAATATGACCCGAAAAAACTTCCAAAACAAGATTGGAAAAGGAAAACAAACAGTGACAGACGTTGAACAACAACACGGAAGTGGAATTCGAAACAGCAAAGTAAATCCGAATTGGAAGTAGGAACCAGAACCAGAACAAAATCCTCATGGAAACTGCTTTCCCGATGTGAAAATCGATTTATGATCCGAAAAATGACTCTAAAACGTGAATGGACCCAAACTATACTGAAACCCAAACCGAACTCGAAACCGGAAGTGGGATTCAAAAGCACAAACAAACTCAATATGAGAAATAGAAATCAAAACAAGAACAAAAATGTCAACAGAAATCATAATTAGAAGTGGAAAGCCAAATATGAACCGAAAAGACATCCAAAACAAGAGAGCAAACGGAAAACAAACAGAGAAAGAGGCCGACCTCCAAACCGGAAGTGGAATGCAAAACAGCAAATAAAATCCGAATTGGAAGAAGAAACGAGAACCAGATCAAAAACCTCATGGAAATTGCTTTCCCGATGTGAAAATCGATTTATGATCCAAAAAAACAGCTCTAAAATGAGAATGGAAACCGAAACTTAACTGAAACCGAAACCGAATTCGAACCCGGAAGTAGGATACCGACTTGGAAATAAACTTCTTACAGGAAGTAGAAATCAAAACTAGAACAAAAACGTCAACAGAAATGCTGTCGGGAAGTTGAAATCCAAATATGGAAGGAAAAAACTCCCAAAACAAGAGTGGAAATGGAAAACAAACAGAGACAAGACGCTGAACTCCAATCCGGAAGTGGAATTCGAAATAGTAAATAAAAACGCAATTGGAAGGAGAAACGAGAACCAGAAAAAAACCTCATGGAAACTGCTTTCCCAATGTGCAAATCGATTTATGATCTGAAAAAATAGCTCTAAAATAAAAATGGAAAACGAAACTTAACTGAAACCAAAACCGAATTCGAACCTGGAAGTTGGATTCGAAAGCACAAACAAACTCAATATGAGAAATAGAAATCAAAACCAGAACAAAAATGTCAACAGAAATCATAATAGGAAGTGGAAATCCAAATATGAATCGAAAAGACTTCCAAAACAAGAGTGGAAATGGAAAACAAACAGAGACATGGACCAAAATCCAAACCGGAATTGGAATTCAAAACAACAAATAAAATCTGAAATGGAAGGAGAAACCAAACCAGAACAGAAACCTCATGGAATGTGCTTTCCCGATGTGAATATCGATTTATGATCCAAAAACATGCTCGAAAATAAGGATGGAAACCGAAACTTAACAGAAACCACAACCAAATTCGAACCCGGAAGTGGGATTAGAACTCGGAAACAAACTCCTTACTGGAAGTAGAAAGCAAAACCAGAACAAAAATATCAACATAAATCCTAATAGGAAGTGGAAATCCAAATATGACCCGAGAAAACTTCCAAAATAAGAGTGGAAACGGAAAACAAACAGAGACAGACACTGAACTCTAAACCGGAAGTGGACTTCGAAACAGCAAATAAAATCCGAATTGGAAGGAGAAACCCAAAACAGAACCAAAACATCATGGAAACTGCTTTCCCGATGTGAAAATCCATTTATGATCTAAAAATATAGCTCTATAATGAAAATGGAATCCGAAACTTAACTGAAACCAAAACCGAATTAAAACCTGGAAGTGGGATTCGAAAGCACAAGCGAACTCAATAGGAGAAATTGAAATCAAAACCAGAACAAAAATGTCAACAGAAATCATGATAGGAAGTGGAAATCCAAATATGAATCGAAAAGACTTCCAAAACAAGAGTGGAAATGGAAAACAAACAGAGACAGGGACCCAACTCCAAACCGGAAGTGGAATTCGAAACAGCAAATAAAATCTGAAATGGAAGGAGAAACCAGATCCAGAACAAAAACCTCATAGAATGTGCTTTTCCGATTTGAAAATCGAATTATGAGCCAAAAAATAGCTCTAAAATGAGAATGGAAACCGAATCATAGCTGAAACCGAAACCGACATCGAACCGGAAGAGGGATTCAACTCGGAAACAAACTTCTCGAAAGAGCAAGTAAAATCCGAATTGGAAGAAGAAACCAGAACCAGAAAAAAACCTCATGGAAACTGCTTTCCCGCTGTGAAAATCGATTTATGATCCAAAAAAAATAGCTCCAAAATGAGAATGGAAACCGAAACTTAACTGAAACCGAAAGCGAATTCGAACACGCAAGTGGGATTTGAACTCGGAAACAAACTTCTTACAGGAAGTAGAAATCAAAACCAGAACAAAAACTTCAAAAAACTCCTTTCGGGAAGTGGAAATCCAAATATGAACCGAACAAGAGTGGAAACGGAAAACAGAGACAGATTCCGAAATCCAAACTGGAACTGGAGTTAGGAACAGCATATAAAACCCGAATTAGAAGGAGCAACCAGAACCAGAAAAAAAAAAACCTCATGGATACTGCTTTACCAAAGTGAAAATCGATTTATGATCCGAAAAAAATGCTCGAAAATGAGAATGGAAACCAAAACTTAACTGAAACCGCACCCGAATTCGAACCCGGAAGTGGGATTCGAACTCGGAAACAAATTCCTTACAGGAAGTAGAAAGCAAAACCACAACAAAATGTCAACAGAAATCCTAATAGGGAGTGGAAATCCAAATATGAACTGAAAAAAGTTCGAAAACAAGAGTGGAAACGGAAAACAAACAGAGCCAGACGCTGAACTCTAAACCGGAAGTGGAATTCGAAACAGCAAATAAAGTCTGAATTGGAAGAAGAAACCAGAACCAGAACTAAAACCACATGAAAACTGCTTTCCCGATGTGAAAATCGATTTATGATCTGAAAAAATAGCTCTAAAATGAGAATGGAAACCGAAACTTAACTGAAACTGAAACTGAATTCGAACCCGGAAGTGGGACTCGAACTCAGAAACAAACTTCGTACGGGAAGTACAAATCAAAACCAGAACAAAAACGTCAACAAAACTCCTGTCGGGAAGTGGAAATCGAAATATGACCCGAAAAAACTTCCAAAACAAGATTGGAAAAGGAAAACAAACAGTGACAGACGTTGAACAACAACACGGAAGTGGAATTCGAAACAGCAAAGTAAATCCGAATTGGAAGTAGGAACCAGAACCAGAACAAAATCCTCATGGAAACTGCTTTCCCGATGTGAAAATCGATTTATGATCCGAAAAATGACTCTAAAACGTGAATGGACCCAAACTATACTGAAACCCAAACCGAACTCGAAACCGGAAGTGGGATTCAAAAGCACAAACAAACTCAATATGAGAAATAGAAATCAAAACAAGAACAAAAATGTCAACAGAAATCATAATTAGAAGTGGAAAGCCAAATATGAACCGAAAAGACATCCAAAACAAGAGAGCAAACGGAAAACAAACAGAGAAAGAGGCCGACCTCCAAACCGGAAGTGGAATGCAAAACAGCAAATAAAATCCGAATTGGAAGAAGAAACGAGAACCAGATCAAAAACCTCATGGAAATTGCTTTCCCGATGTGAAAATCGATTTATGATCCAAAAAAACAGCTCTAAAATGAGAATGGAAACCGAAACTTAACTGAAACCAAAACCGAATTCGAACCCGGAAGTAGGATACCGACTTGGAAATAAACTTCTTACAGGAAGTAGAAATCAAAACTAGAACAAAAACGTCAACAGAAATGCTGTCGGGAAGTTGAAATCCAAATATGGAAGGAAAAAACTCCCAAAACAAGAGTGGAAATGGAAAACAAACAGAGACAAGACGCTGAACTCCAATCCGGAAGTGGAATTCGAAATAGTAAATAAAAACGCAATTGGAAGGAGAAACGAGAACCAGAAAAAAACCTCATGGAAACTGCTTTCCCAATGTGCAAATCGATTTATGATCTGAAAAAATAGCTCTAAAATAAAAATGGAAAACGAAACTTAACTGAAACCAAAACCGAATTCGAACCTGGAAGTTGGATTCGAAAGCACAAACAAACTCAATATGAGAAATAGAAATCAAAACCAGAACAAAAATGTCAACAGAAATCATAATAGGAAGTGGAAATCCAAATATGAACCGAAAATACTTCCAAAACATGAGTGGAAATGGAAAACAAACAGAGACAGAGGCCCAACTCCAAGCCGGAAGTGGAATTCGAAACAGCAAATAAAATCCGAAATGGAAGGAGAAACAAGAACCAGAGCTAAAACCTCATGGAAACTGCTTTCCCGATGTGAAAATCGATTTATGATCTGAGAAAATAGCTCTAAAATGAAAATGCAAACCGAAAATTAACTGAAACCGAAATTGAATTCGAACCTGGAAGTGGGATTCGAAAGCACAAGCAAACTCAATATGAGAAATAGAAATAAAAACCAGAACAAAAATGTCAAGAGAAATCATAACAGGAAGTGGAAATCCAAATATGAACCGAGGGGCTGGGGATATGGCTTAGTGGCAAGAGAGGTGCCTTGTATACATGAGGCCCTGGGTTCGATTCCCCAGCACCACATATACAGAAAACAGCTAGAAGTGGCGCTGTGACTCAAGTGGTAGAGTGCTAGCCTTGAGCAAAAGGAAGCTAGGGACAGTGCTCTGGCCCTGAGTCCAAGGCCCAGGACTGGCCAAAAAAATATACATATATATATGAACCGAAAAGAATTCCAAAACAAGAGTGGAAATGGAAAACAAACAGAGAAAGGCCCA
>NW_025958413.1:0-43902 GCF_023159225.1 Perognathus longimembris pacificus | reverse complement strand
ATGCGTAGTAAAAAAAATATAAATAGACAACTGGTCGACCTCATTAGAAATAAAAACCCAAAGAATTAGATAGACAAACAAACAAACACATAAATGTGGAGGAGAAGGGCAGTGCGCGCAGGAGCAAAGGTAAACAGCAGACAACCTGAATCCTTATCTTTACAAGGTCGACCTCAGAACTTTGTTCAGTTTGTCTCGGTGACGGATAATGGAAGGAAGGGCAGGCAACTGGTCGACTTCATTTAAATAAACAAATAAAAAATAAGATAAACTCTCAGGAATAGATAAATAATAACAAAAAAATTGTAAAGTGGAGAAAGCGATGAGCGCGCGAATGCACTCAAGCAAACACAAACAGCACAGCACGATGCGTAATTTTTTTTTAAAATTGACAAAATAAATCAAAAATAAATCAAAATAAAAATAAGGGAAAAGGCGGAGAGTGCGCGAGCACACAGGAGCAAAGACAAGCTGCGCAGCTTGATGCGTAGTAAAAAAAATATAATAAATAGACAACTGGTCGACCTCATTAGAAATAAAAACCAAAAGATTAGATAGACAAACAAACAAACACATAAATGTGGAGAGAAGGGCAGTGCGCGCAGGAGCAAAGGTAACAGCAGACAGACCTGAATCCTTATTTTTACAAGGTCGACCTCAGAACTTGTTCAGTTTGTCTCGTGAACGGATAATGGAAGGAAGGGCAGGCAACTGGTCGACTTCATTTAAATAAACAAATAAAAAATAAGATAAACTCTCAGGAATAGATAAATAATAACAAAAAAATTGTAAAGTGGAGAAAGCGAGAGCGCGCGAATGCACTCAAGCAAACACAAACAGCACAGCACGATGCGTATTTTTTTTAAAAATTGACCA
The DNA here is from genome assembly GCF_023159225.1 of Perognathus longimembris pacificus. Taxonomy (NCBI): domain Eukaryota; kingdom Metazoa; phylum Chordata; class Mammalia; order Rodentia; family Heteromyidae; genus Perognathus; species Perognathus longimembris. Next base: position 43,026 of record NW_025958413.1, on the reverse strand, counting down.
AAATAAATCAAAAATAAATCAAAAATAAAAATAAGTGGAAAAGCGAGAGTGCGCGAGCACACAGGAGCAAAGACAAGCAGCGCAGCTTGATGCGTAGTAAAAAAAATAATAAATAGACAACTGGTCGACCTCATTAGAAATAAAAACCCAAAAGATTAGATAGACAAACAAACAAACACATAAATGTGGAGAGAAGGGCAGTGCGCGCAGGAGCAAAGGTAAACAGCAGACAAACCTGAATCCTTATCTTTACAAGGTCGACCTCAGAACTTTGGTCAGTTTGTCTCGGTGACGGATAATGGAAGGAAGGGCAGGCAACTGGTCGACTTCATTTAAATAAACAAATAAAAAATAAGATAAACTCTCAGGAATAGATAAATAATAACAAAAAAATTGTAAAGTGGAGAAAGCGAGAGCGCGCGAATGCACTCAAGCAAACACAATACAGCAAAGCACGATGCGTATTTTTTTTTAAAATTGACAAAATAAATCAAAAATGAAAATAAGTGGAAAAGGCGAGAGTGCGCGAGCACACAGGAGCAAAGACAAGCAGCGCAGCTTGATGCGTAGTAAAAAAAATAATAAATAGACAACTGGTCGACCTCATTAGAAATAAAAAAACAAAAGATTAGACAGACAAACAAACAAACACATAAATGTGGAGAGAAGGGCAGTGCGCGCAGGAGCAAAGGTAAACAGCAGACAGACCTGAATCCTTATCTTTACAAGGTCGACCTCAGAACTTTGTTCAGTTTGTCTCGGTGACGGATAATGGAAGGAAGGGCAGGCAACTGGTCGACTTCATTTAAATAAACAAATAAAAAATAAGATAAACTCTCAGAATAGATAAATAATAACAAAAACATTGTAAAGTGGAGAAAGCGAGAGCGCGCGAATGCACTCAAGCAAACACAACCAGCACCAGCACGATTGCATATTTTTTTTTAAAATTGACAAAATAAATCAAAATAAATCAAAAATAAAAATAAGTGGAAAAGGCGAGAGTGTGGCGGCACACAGGAGCAAAGACAAGCAGCGCAGCTTGATGCGTAGTAAAAAAAATAATAAATAGACAACTGGTCGACCTCATTAGAAATAAAAACCCAAAAGATTAGATAGACAAACAAACAAACACATAAATGTGGAGAGAAGGGCAGTGAGCGCAGGAGCAAGGTAAACAGCAGACAGACCTGAATCCTTATCTTTACAAGGTCGACCTCAGAACTTTGTTCAGTTTGTCTCGGTGACGGATAATGGAAGGAAGGGCAGGCAACTGGTCGACTTCATTTAAATAAACAAATAAAAAAATAAGATAAACTCTCAGGAATAGATAAATAATAAAAAAAACATTGTAAAGTGGAGAAAGCGAGAGCGCGCGAATGCACTCAAGCAAACACAAACAGCACAGCACGATGCGTATTTTTTTTTAAAATTGACAAATAAATAAAAAATAAATCAAAAATAAAAATAAGTGGAAAAGGCGAGAGTGCGCGAGCACACAGGAGCAAAGACAAGCAGCGCAGCTTGATGCGTAGTAAAAAAAATAATAAATAGACAACTGGTCGACCTCATTAGAAATAAAAACCCAAAAGATTAGATAGACAAAACAATACAAACACATAAATGTGGAGAGAAGGGCAGTGCGCGCAGGAGCAAAGGTAAACAACAGACAGACCTGATCCCTTATCTTTACAAGGTCGACCTCAGAACTTTGTTCAGTTTGTCTTGGTGGCGGATAATGGAAGGAAGGGCAGGCAACTGGTCGACTTCATTTAAATAAACAAATAAAAATAAGATAAACTCTCAGGAATAGATAAATAATAACAAAAAAAAATTGTAAAGTGGAGAAAGCGAGAGCGCGCGAATGCACTCAAGCAAACACAAACAGCACAGCCACGATGCGTATTTGTTTTTTTAATTGACAAAATAAATCAAAAATAAATCAAAAATAAAAATAAGTGGAAAAGGCGAGAGTGCGCGAGCACACAGGAGCAAAGACACGCGCAGCGCAGCTTGATGCGTAGTAAAAAAAATAATAAATAGACAACTGGTCGACCTCATAGAAATAAAAACCCAAAAGATTAGATAGACAAACAAACAAACACATTAAATGTGGAGAGAAGGGCAGTGCGCGCAGGAGCAAAGGTAAACAGCAGACAGACCTGAATCCTTATCTTTACAAGGTCGACCTCAGAACTTTGTTCAGTTTGTCTCGGTGACGGATAATGGAAGGAAGGGCAGGCAACTGGTCGACTTCATTTAATAAACAAATAAAAAATAAGATAAACTCTCAGGAATAGATAAATAAAAACAAAAAAATTGTAAAGTGGAGAAAGCGAGAGCGCGGGCGAATGCACTCAAGCAAACACAAACAGCACAGCACGATGCGTATTTTTTAAAATTGACAAATAAATCAAAAATAAAAAATAAGGTGGAAAAGGCGAGAGTGCGCGAGCACACAGGAGCAAAGACAAGCAGCGCAGCTTGATGCGTAGTAAAAAAAATAATAAAATAGACAACTGGTCGACCTCATTAGAAATAAAAAACCCAAAAGATTAGATAGACAAACAAACACCTAAATGTGCAGAGAAGGGCAGTGCGCGCAGGAGCAAGGTAAACAGCAGACAGACCTGAATCCTTATCTTTACAAGGTCGACCTGCAGAACTTTGTTCAGTTTGTCTCGGTGACGGATAAATGGAAGGAAGGGCAGGCAACTGGTCGACTTCATTTAAATAAACAAATAAAAAATAAGATAAACTCTCAGGAATAGATAAATAATAACAAAAAAATTGTAAAGTGGAGAAAGCGAGAGCGCGCGAATGCACTCAAGCAAACACAAACAGCACAGCACGATGCGTATTTTTTTTTAAATTGACAAAATAAATCAAAAATAAATCAAAAATAAAAATAAGTGGAAAAGGCGAGAGTGCGCGAGCACACAGGAGCAAAGACAAGCAACACAGCTTGATGCGTAGTAAAAAAAATAATAAATAGACAACTGGTCGACCTCATTAGAAATAAAAACCCAAAAGATTAGATAGACAAACAAACAAACACATAAATGTGGAGAGAAGGGCCAGTGTGCGCAGGAGCAAAGGTAAACAGCAGACAGACCTGAATCCTTATCTTTACAAGGTCGACCTCAGAACTTTGTTCAGTTTGTCTCGGTGACGATAATGGAAGGAAGGGCAGGGCAACTGGTCGACTTCATTTAAATAAACAAATAAAAAATAAGATAAACTCTCAGGAATAGATAAATAATAACAAAGAAATTGTAAAGTGGACAAAGCGAGAGCACGCGAATGCACTCAAGCAAACACAAACAGCACAGCACGATGCGTATTTTTTTTTAAAATTGACAAAATAATCAAAAATAAAAATATGTGGAAAAGGCGAGAGTGCGCGAGCACACAGGAGCAAAGACAAGCAGCGCAGCTTGATGCGTAGTAAAAAAAAATAATAAATAGACCAACTGGTCGACCTCATTAGAAATAAATACCCAAAAGATTAGATAGACAAACAAACAAACACATAAATGTGGAGAGAAGGGCAGTGCGCGCAGGAGCAAAGGTAAACAGCAGACAGACCTGAATCCTTATCTTTACAAGGTCGACCTCAGAACTTTGTTCAGTTTGTCTCGGTGACGGATAATGGAAGGAAGGGCAGGCAACTGGTCGACTTCATTTAAATAAACAAATAAAAAATAAGATAAACTCTCAGGAATAGATAAATAATAACAAAAAAATTGTAAAGTGGAGAAAGCGAGAGCGCGCGAATGCACTCAAGCAAACACAAACAGCACAGCACGATGCGTATTTTTTTTTTAAATTGACAAAATAAATCAAAATAAATCAAAAATAAAAATAAGTGGAAAAGGCGAGAGTGCGCGAGCACACAGGAGCAAAGACAAGCAACACAGCTTGATGCGGTAGTAAAAAAAAATAATAAATAGACAACTGGTCGACCCTCATTAGAAATAAAAACCCAAAAGATTAGATAGACAAACAAACAAACACATAAATGTGGAGAGAAGGGCAGTGTGCGCAGGAGCAAAGGTAAACAGCAGACAGACCTGAATCCTTATCTTTACAAGGTCGACCTCAGAACTTTGTTCAGTTTGTCTCGGTGACGGATAATGGAAGGAAGGGCAGGCAACTGGTCGACTTCATTTAAATAAACAAATAAAAAAATAAGATAAACTCTCAGGAATAGATAAATAATAACAAAGAAATTGTAAAGTGGACAAAGCGAGAGCACGCGAATGCACTCAAGCAAACACAAACAGCACAGCACGATGCGTATTTTTTTTTAAAATTGACAAAATAAATCAAAAATAAAAATAAGTGAAAAGGCGAGAGTGCGCGAGCACACAGGAGCAAAGACAAGCAGCGCAGCTTGATGCGTAGTAAAAAAAATAATAAATAGACAACTGGTCGACCTCATTAGAAATAAAAACCCAAAAGATTAGATAGACAAACAAACAAACACATAAATGTGGAGAGAAGGGCAGTGCGCGCAGGAGCAAAGGTAAACAGCAGACAGACCTGAATCCTTATCTTTACAAGGTCGACCTCAGACTTTGTTCAGTTTGTCTCGGTGGCGGATAATGGAAGGAAGGGCAGGCAACTGGTCGACTTCATTTAAATAAACAAATAAAAAATAAGAATAAACTCTCAGGAATAGATAAATAATAACAAAAAAATTGTAAAGTGGAGAAAGCGAGAGCGCGCGAATGCACTCAAGCAAAACACAAACAGCACAGCACGATGCGTATTTGTTTTTTAAATTGACAAAATAAATCAAAAATAAATCAAAATAAAAATAAGTGGAAAAGGCGAGAGTGCGCGAGCACACAGGAGCAAAGACACGCCAGCGCAGCTTGATGCGTAGTAAAAAAAATAATAAATAGACAACTGGTCGACCTCATTAGAAATAAAAACCCAAAAGATTAGATAGACAAACAAACAAACACATAAATGTGGAGAGAAGGGCAGTGCGCGCAGGAGCAAAGGTAAACAGCAGACAGACATGAATCCTTATCTTTACAAGGTCGACCTCAGAACTTTGTTCAGTTTGTCTCGGTGACGGATAATGGAAGGAAGGGCAGGCAACTGGTCGACTTCATTTAAATAAACAAATAAAAAATAAGATAAACTCTCAGGAATAGATAAATAATAACCAAAAAAATAGTAAAGTGGAGAAAGCGAGAGCGCGCGAATGCACTCAAGCAAACACAAACAGCACAGCACGATGCGTATTTTTTTTTTAAAATTGACAAAATAAATCAAAAATAAATCAAAAATAAAAATAAGTGGAAAAGGCGAGAGTGCGCGAGCACACAGGAGCAAAGACAAGCAGCGCAGCTTGATGCGTAGTAAAAAAAATAAAAAAATAGACAACTGGTCGACCTCATTAGAAATAAAAACCCAAAAGATTAGATAGACAAAACAAACAAACACATAAATGTGGAGAGAAGGGCAGTGCGCGCAGGAGCAAAGGTAAACAGCAGACAGACCTGAATCCTTATTTTTACAAGGTCGACCTCAGAACTTTGTTCAGTTTGTCTCGGTGACGGATAATGGAAGGAAGGGCAGGCAATCTGGTCGACTTCATTTAAATAAACAAATAAAAAATAAGATAAACTCTCAGGAATAGATAAATAATAACAAAAAAAATTGTAAAGTGGAGAAAGCGAGAGCGCGCGAATGCACTCAAGCAAACACAAACAGCACAGCACGATGCGTATTTTTTTTAAAAATTGACAAATAAATCAAAAATAAATCAAAAATAAAAATAAGTGGAAAAGGCGAGAGTGCGCGAGCACACAGGAGCAAAGACAAGCAGCGCAGCTTGATGCGTAGTAAAAAAAATAATAAATAGACAACTGGTCGACCTCATTAGAAATAAAAACCCAAAAGATTAGATAGACAAACAAACAAACACATAAATGTGGAGAGAAGGGCAGTGCGCGCAGGAGCAAAGGTAAACAGCAGACAAACCTGAATCCTTATCTTTACAAGGTCGACCTCAGAACTTTGTTCAGTTTGTCTCGGTGACGGATAATGGAAGGAAGGGCAGGCAACTGGTCGACTTCATTTAAATAAACAAATAAAAAATAAGATAAACTCTCAGGAATAGATAAATAATAACAAAAAAAATTGTAAAGTGGAGAAAGCGAGAGCGCGCGAATGCACTCAAGCAAACACAAACAGCAAAGCACGATGCGTATTTTTTTTAAAATTGACAAAATAAATCAAAAATAAAAATAAGTGGAAAAGGCGAGAGTGCGCGAGCACACAGGAGCAAAGACAAGCAGCGCACCTTGATGCGTAGTAAAAAAAATAATAAATAGACAACTGGTCGACCTTATTAGAAATAAAAACCCAAAAGATTAGATAGACAAACAAACAAACACCTAAATGTGCAGAGAAGGGCAGTGCGCGCAGGAGCAAAGGTAAAACAGCAGACAGACCTGAATCCTTATCTTTACAAGGTCGACCTCAGAACTTTGTTCAGTTTGTCTCGGTGACGGATAATGGAAGGAAGGGCAGGCAACTGGTCGACTTCATTTAAATAAACAAATAAAAAATAAGATAAACTCTCAGGAATAGATAAATAATAACAAAAACATTGTAAAGTGGAGAAAGCGAGAGCGCGCGAATGCACTCAAGCAAACACAAACAGCACAGCACGATGCGTATTTTTTTTTCAAAATTGACAAAATAAATCAAAAATAAATCAAAAATAAAAATAAGTGGAAAAGGCGAGAGTGCGCGAGCACACAGGAGCAAAGACAAGCAGCGCAGCTTGATGCGTAGTAAAAAAAATAATAAATAGACAACTGGTCGACCTCATTAGAAATAAAAACCCAAAAGATTAGATAGACAAACAAACAAACACATAAATGTGGAGAGAAGGGCAGTGCGCGCAGGAGCAAAGGTAAACAGCAGACAGACCTGAATCCTTATCTTTACAAGGTCGACCTCAGAACTTTGTTCAGTTTGTCTCGGTGACGGATAATGGAAGGAAGGGCAGGCAACTGGTCGACTTCATTTAAATAAACAAATAAAAAATAAGATAAACTCTCAGGAATAGATAAATAATAACAAAAAAATTGTAAAGTGGAGAAAGCGAGAGCGCGCGAATGCACTCAAGCAAACACAAACAGCACAGCACGATGCGTATTTTTTTTTTAAAATTGACAAAATAAATCAAAAATAAATCAAAAATAAAAATAAGTGGAAAAGGCGAGAGTGCGCGAGCACACAGGAGCAAAGACAAGCAGCGCAGCTTGATGCGTAGTAAAAAAAATAATAAATAGACAACTGGTCGACCTCATTAGAAATAAAAACCCAAAAGATTAGATAGACAAACAAACAAACACATAAATGTGGAGAGAAGGGCAGTGCGCGCAGGAGCAAAGGTAAACAGCAGACAGACCTGAATCCTTATCTTTACAAGGTCGACCTCAGAACTTTGTTCAGTTTGTCTCGGTGACGGATAATGGAAGGAAGGGCAGGCAACTGGTCGACTTCATTTAAATAAACAAATAAAAAATAAGATAAACTCTCAGGAATAGATAAATAATAACAAAAAAATTGTAAAGTGGAGAAAGCGAGAGCGCGCGAATGCACTCAAGCAAACACAAACAGCACAGCACGATGCGTATTTTTTTTAAATTGACAAAATAAATCAAAAATAAATCAAAAATAAAAATAAGTGGAAAAGGCGAGAGTGCGCGAGCACACAGGAGCAAAGACAAGCAGCGCAGCTTGATGCGTAGTAAAAAAAATAATAAATAGACAACTGGTCGACCTCATTAGAAATAAAAACCCAAAAGATTAGATAGACAAACAAACAAACACATAAATGTGGAGAGAAGGGCAGTGCGCGCAGGAGCAAAGGTAAACAGCAGACAGACCTGAATCCTTATCTTTACAAGGTCGACCTCAGAACTTTGTTCAGTTTGTCTCGGTGACGGATAATGGAAGGAAGGGCAGGCAACTGGTCCACTTCATTTAAATAAACAAATAAAAAATAAGATAAACTCTCAGGAATAGATAAATAATAACAAAAAAATTGTAAAGTGGAGAAAGCGAGAGCGCGCGAATGCACTCAAGCAAACACAAACAGCACAGCACGATGCGTATTTTTTTTTTAAAATTGACAAAATAAATCAAAAATAAATCAAAAATAAAAATAAGTGGAAAAGGCGAGAGTGCGCGAGCACACAGGAGCAAAGACAAGCAGCGCAGCTTGATGCGTAGTAAAAAAAATAAAAAATAGACAACTGGTCGACCTCATTAGAAATAAAAACCCAAAAGATTAGATAGACAAACAAACAAACACATAAATGTGGAGAGAAGGGCAGTGCGCGCAGGAGCAAAGGTAAACAGCAGACAGACCTGAATCCTTATCTTTACAAGGTCGACCTCAGAACTTTGTTCAGTTTGTCTCGGTGACGGATAATGGAAGGAAGGGCAGGCAACTGGTCGACTTCATTTAAATAAACAAATAAAAAATAAGATAAACTCTCAGGAATAGATAAATAATAACAAAAAAATTGTAAAGTGGAGAAAGCGAGAGCGCGCGAATGCACTCAAGCAAACACAAACAGCACAGCACGATGCGTATTTTTTTTTAAATTGACAAAATAAATCAAAAATAAAAATAAGTGGAAAAGGCGAGAGTGCGCGAGCACACAGGAGCAAAGACAAGCAGCGCAGCTTGATGCGTAGTAAAAAAAATAATAAATAGACAACTGGTCGACCTCATTAGAAATAAAAACCCAAAAGATTAGATAGACAAACAAACAAACACATAAATGTGGAGAGAAGGGCAGTGCGCGCAGGAGCAAAGGTAAACAGCAGACAGACCTGAATCCTTATCTTTACAAGGTCGACCTCAGAACTTTGTTCAGTTTGTCTCGGTGACGGATAATGGAAGGAAGGGCAGGCAACTGGTCGACTTCATTTAAATAAACAAATAAAAAATAAGATAAACTCTCAGGAATAGATAAATAATAACAAAAAAATTGTAAAGTGGAGAAAGCGAGAGCGCGCGAATGCACTCAAGCAAACACAAACAGCACAGCACGATGCGTATTTTTTTAAATTGACAAAATAAATCAAAAATAAATCAAAAATAAAAATAAGTGGAAAAGGCGAGAGTGCGCGAGCACACAGGAGCAAAGACAAGCAGCGCAGCTTGATGCGTAGTAAAAAAAATAATAAATAGACAACTGGTCGACCTCATTAGAAATAAAAACCCAAAAGATTAGATAGACAAACAAACAAACACATAAATGTGGAGAGAAGGGCAGTGCGCGCAGGAGCAAAGGTAAACAGCAGACAGACCTGAATCCTTATCTTTACAAGGTCGACCTCAGAACTTTGTTCAGTTTGTCTCGGTGACGGATAATGGAAGGAAGGGCAGGCAACTGGTCGACTTCATTTAAATAAACAAATAAAAAATAAGATAAACTCTCAGGAATAGATAAATAATAACAAAAAAATTGTAAAGTGGAGAAAGCGAGAGCGCGCGAATGCACTCAAGCAAACACAAACAGCACAGCACGATGCGTATTTTTTTTTAAAATTGACAAAATAAATCAAAAATAAAAATAAGTGGAAAAGGCGAGAGTGCGCGAGCACACAGGAGCAAAGACAAGCAGCGCAGCTTGATGCGTAGTAAAAAAAATAATAAATAGACAACTGGTCGACCTCATTAGAAATAAAAACCCAAAAGATTAGATAGACAAACAAACAAACACATAAATGTGGAGAGAAGGGCAGTGCGCGCAGGAGCAAAGGTAAACAGCAGACAGACCTGAATCCTTATCTTTACAAGGTCGACCTCAGAACTTTGTTCAGTTTGTCTCGGTGACGGATAATGGAAGGAAGGGCAGGCAACTGGTCGACTTCATTTAAATAAACAAATAAAAAATAAGATAAACTCTCAGGAATAGATAAATAATAACAAAAAAATTGTAAAGTGGAGAAAGCGAGAGCGCGCGAATGCACTCAAGCAAACACAAACAGCACAGCACGATGCGTATTTTTTTTTAAATTGACAAAATAAATCAAAAATAAATCAAAAATAAAATAAGTGGAAAAGGCGAGAGTGCGCGAGCACACAGGAGCAAAGACAAGCAGCGCAGCTTGATGCGTAGTAAAAAAAATAATAAATAGACAACTGGTCGACCTCATTAGAAATAAAAACCCAAAAGATTAGATAGACAAACAAACAAACACATAAATGTGGAGAGAAGGGCAGTGCGCGCAGGAGCAAAGGTAAACAGCAGACAGACCTGAATCCTTATCTTTACAAGGTCGACCTCAGAACTTTGTTCAGTTTGTCTCGGTGACGGATAATGGAAGGAAGGGCAGGCAACTGGTCGACTTCATTTAAATAAACAAATAAAAAATAAGATAAACTCTCAGGAATAGATAAATAATAACAAAAAATTGTAAAGTGGAGAAAGCGAGAGCGCGCGAATGCACTCAAGCAAACACAAACAGCACAGCACGATGCGTATTTTTTTTTAAAATTGACAAAATAAATCAAAAATAAATCAAAAATAAAAATAAGTGGAAAAGGCGAGAGTGCGCGAGCACACAGGAGCAAAGACAAGCAGCGCAGCTTGATGCGTAGTAAAAAAAATAATAAATAGACAACTGGTCGACCTCATTAGAAATAAAAACCCAAAAGATTAGATAGACAAACAAACAAACACATAAATGTGGAGAGAAGGGCAGTGCGCGCAGGAGCAAAGGTAAACAGCAGACAGACCTGAATCCTTAACTTTACAAGGTCGACCTCAGAACTTTGTTCAGTTTGTCTCGGTGACGGATAATGGAAGGAAGGGCAGGCAACTGGTCGACTTCATTTAAATAAACAAATAAAAAATAAGATAAACTCTCAGGAATAGATAAATAATAACAAAAAAATTGTAAAGTGGAGAAAGCGAGAGCGCGCGAATGCACTCAAGCAAACACAAACAGCACAGCACGATGCGTATTTTTTTTTAAAATTGACAAAATAAATCAAAAATAAATCAAAAATAAAAATAAGTGGAAAAGGCGAGAGTGCGCGAGCACACAGGAGCAAAGACAAGCAGCGCAGCTTGATGCGTAGTAAAAAAAATAATAAATAGACAACTGGTCGACCTCATTAGAAATAAAAACCCAAAAGATTAGATAGACAAACAAACAAACACATAAATGTGGAGAGAAGGGCAGTGCGCGCAGGAGCAAAGGTAAACAGCAGACAGACCTGAATCCTTATCTTTACAAGGTCGACCTCAGAACTTTGTTCAGTTTGTCTCGGTGACGGATAATGGAAGGAAGGGCAGGCAACTGGTCGACTTCATTTAAATAAACAAATAAAAAATAAGATAAACTCTCAGGAATAGATAAATAATAACAAAAAAATTGTAAAGTGGAGAAAGCGAGAGCGCGCGAATGCACTCAAGCAAACACAAACAGCACAGCACGATGCGTATTTTTTTAAATTGACAAAATAAATCAAAAATAAATCAAAAATAAAAATAAGTGGAAAAGGCGAGAGTGCGCGAGCACACAGGAGCAAAGACAAGCAGCGCAGCTTGATGCGTAGTAAAAAAAATAATAAATAGACAACTGGTCGACCTCATTAGAAATAAAAACCCAAAAGATTAGATAGACAAACAAACAAACACATAAATGTGGAGAGAAGGGCAGTGCGCGCAGGAGCAAAGGTAAACAGCAGACAGACCTGAATCCTTATCTTTACAAGGTCGACCTCAGAACTTTGTTCAGTTTGTCTCGGTGACGGATAATGGAAGGAAGGGCAGGCAACTGGTCGACTTCATTTAAATAAACAAATAAAAAATAAGATAAACTCTCAGGAATAGATAAATAATAACAAAAAAATTGTAAAGTGGAGAAAGCGAGAGCGCGCGAATGCACTCAAGCAAACACAAACAGCACAGCACGATGCGTATTTTTTTTTCAAAATTGACAAAATAAATCAAAAATAAATCAAAAATAAAAATAAGTGGAAAAGGCGAGAGTGCGCGAGCACACAGGAGCAAAGACAAGCAGCGCAGCTTGATGCGTAGTAAAAAAAATAATAAATAGACAACTGGTCGACCTCATTAGAAATAAAAACCCAAAAGATTAGATAGACAAACAAACAAACACATAAATGTGGAGAGAAGGGCAGTGCGCGCAGGAGCAAAGGTAAACAGCAGACAGACCTGAATCCTTATCTTTACAAGGTCGACCTCAGAACTTTGTTCAGTTTGTCTCGGTGACGGATAATGGAAGGAAGGGCAGGCAACTGGTCGACTTCATTTAAATAAACAAATAAAAAATAAGATAAACTCTCAGGAATAGATAAATAATAACAAAAAAATTGTAAAGTGGAGAAAGCGAGAGCGCGCGAATGCACTCAAGCAAACACAAACAGCACAGCACGATGCGTATTTTTTTTTAAATTGACAAAATAAATCAAAAATAAATCAAAAATAAAAATAAGTGGAAAAGGCGAGAGTGCGCGAGCACACAGGAGCAAAGACAAGCAGCGCAGCTTGATGCGTAGTAAAAAAAATAATAAATAGACAACTGGTCGACCTCATTAGAAATAAAAACCCAAAAGATTAGATAGACAAACAAACAAACACATAAATGTGGAGAGAAGGGCAGTGCGCGCAGGAGCAAAGGTAAACAGCAGACAGACCTGAATCCTTATCTTTACAAGGTCGACCTCAGAACTTTGTTCAGTTTGTCTCGGTGACGGATAATGGAAGGAAGGGCAGGCAACTGGTCGACTTCATTTAAATAAACAAATAAAAAATAAGATAAACTCTCAGGAATAGATAAATAATAACAAAAAAATTGTAAAGTGGAGAAAGCGAGAGCGCCCGAATGCACTCAAGCAAACACAAACAGCACAGCACGATGCGTATTTTTTTTTAAATTGACAAAATAAATCAAAAATAAATCAAAAATAAAAATAAGTGGAAAAGGCGAGAGTGCGCGAGCACACAGGAGCAAAGACAAGCAGCGCAGCTTGATGCGTAGTAAAAAAAATAATAAATAGACAACTGGTCGACCTCATTAGAAATAAAAACCCAAAAGATTAGATAGACAAACAAACAAACACATAAATGTGGAGAGAAGGGCAGTGCGCGCAGGAGCAAAGGTAAACAGCAGACAGACCTGAATCCTTATCTTTACAAGGTCGACCTCAGAATTTGTTCAGTTTGTCTCGGTGACGGATAATGGAAGGAAGGGCAGGCAACTGGTCGACTTCATTTAAATAAACAAATAAAAAATAAGATAAACTCTCAGGAATAGATAAATAATAACAAAAAAATTGTAAAGTGGAGAAAGCGAGAGCGCGCGAATGCACTCAAGCAAACACAAACAGCACAGCACGATGCGTATTTTTTTTAAATTGACAAAATAAATCAAAAATAAATCAAAAATAAAAATAAGTGGAAAAGGCGAGAGTGCGCGAGCACACAGGAGCAAAGACAAGCAGCGCAGCTTGATGCGTAGTAAAAAAAATAAAAAATAGACAACTGGTCGACCTCATTAGAAATAAAAACCCAAAAGATTAGATAGACAAACAAACAAACACATAAATGTGGAGAGAAGGGCAGTGCGCGCAGGAGCAAAGGTAAACAGCAGACAGACCTGAATCCTTATCTTTACAAGGTCGACCTCAGAACTTTGTTCAGTTTGTCTCGGTGACGGATAATGGAAGGAAGGGCAGGCAACTGGTCGACTTCATTTAAATAAACAAATAAAAAATAAGATAAACTCTCAGGAATAGATAAATAATAACAAAAAAATTGTAAAGTGGAGAAAGCGAGAGCGCGCGAATGCACTCAAGCAAACACAAACAGCACAGCACGATGCGTATTTTTTTTTTAAATTGACAAAATAAATCAAAAATAAAAATAAGTGGAAAAGGCGAGAGTGCGCGAGCACACAGGAGCAAAGACAAGCAGCGCAGCTTGATGCGTAGTAAAAAAAATAATAAATAGACAACTGGTCGACCTCATTAGAAATAAAAACCCAAAAGATTAGATAGACAAACAAACAAACACATAAATGTGGAGAGAAGGGCAGTGCGCGCAGGAGCAAAGGTAAACAGCAGACAGACCTGAATCCTTATCTTTACAAGGTCGACCTCAGAACTTTGTTCAGTTTGTCTCGGTGACGGATAATGGAAGGAAGGGCAGGCAACTGGTCGACTTCATTTAAATAAACAAATAAAAAATAAGATAAACTCTCAGGAATAGATAAATAATAACAAAAAAATTGTAAAGTGGAGAAAGCGAGAGCGCGCGAATGCACTCAAGCAAACACAAACAGCACAGCACGATGCGTATTTTTTTAAAAAATTGACAAAATAAATCAAAAATAAATCAAAAATAAAAATAAGTGGAAAAGGCGAGAGTGCGCGAGCACACAGGAGCAAAGACAAGCAGCGCAGCTTGATGCGTAGTAAAAAAAATAATAAATAGACAACTGGTCGACCTCATTAGAAATAAAAACCCAAAAGATTAGATAGACAAACAAACAAACACATAAATGTGGAGAGAAGGGCAGTGCGCGCAGGAGCAAAGGTAAACAGCAGACAAACCTGAATCCTTATCTTTACAAGGTCGACCTCAGAACTTTGTTCAGTTTGTCTCGGTGACGGATAATGGAAGGAAGGGCAGGCAACTGGTCGACTTCATTTAAATAAACAAATAAAAAATAAGATAAACTCTCAGGAATAGATAAATAATAACAAAAAAATTGTAAAGTGGAGAAAGCGAGAGCGCGCGAATGCACTCAAGCAAACACAAACAGCAAAGCACGATGCGTATTTTTTTTTAAAATTGACAAAATAAATCAAAAATAAAAATAAGTGGAAAAGGCGAGAGTGCGCGAGCACACAGGAGCAAAGACAAGCAGCGCACCTTGATGCGTAGTAAAAAAAATAATAAATAGACAACTGGTCGACCTCATTAGAAATAAAAACCCAAAAGATTAGATAGACAAACAAACAAACACATAAATGTGGACAGAAGGGCAGTGCGTGCAGGAGCAAAGGTAAACAGCAGACAGACCTGAATCCTTATCTTTACAAGGTCGACCTCAGAACTTTGTTCAGTTTGTCTCGGTGACGGATAATGGAAGGAAGGGCAGGCAACTGGTCGACTTCATTTAAATAAACAAATAAAAAATAAGATAAACTCTCAGGAATAGATAAATAATAACAAAAAAATTGTAAAGTGGAGAAAGCGAGAGCGCGCGAATGCACTCAAGCAAACACAAACAGCACAGCACGATGCGTATTTTTTTTAAATTGACAAAATAAATCAAAAATAAATCAAAAATAAAATAAGTGGAAAAGGCGAGAGTGCGCGAGCACACAGGAGCAAAGACAAGCAGCGCAGCTTGATGCGTAGTAAAAAAAATAATAAATAGACAACTGGTCGACCTCATTAGAAATAAAAACCCAAAAGATTAGATAGACAAACAAACAAACACATAAATGTGGAGAGAAGGGCAATGCGCGCAGGAGCAAAGGTAAACAGCAGACAGTCCTGAATCCTTATCTTTACAAGGGCGACCTCAGAACTTTGTTCAGTTTGTCTCGGTGACGGATAATGGAAGGAAGGGCAGGCAACTGGTCGACTTCATTTAAATAAACAAATAAAAAATAAGATAAACTCTCAGGAATAGATAAATAATAACAAAAAATTGTAAAGTGGAGAAAGCGAGAGCGCGCAAATGCACTCAAGCAAACACAAACAGCACAGCACGATGCGTATTTTTTTTTAAAATTGACAAAATAATCAAAAATAAATCAAAAATAAAAATAGTGGAAAAGGCGAGAGTGCGCGAGCACACAGGAGCAAAGAGAAGCAGCGCAGCTTGATGCGTAGTAAAAAAAATAATAAATAGACAACTGGTCGACCTCATTAGAAATAAAAACCCAAAAGATTAGATAGACAAACAAACAAACACATAAATGTGGAGAGAAGGGCAGTGCGCGCAGGAGCAAAGGTAAACAGCAGACAGACCTGAATCCTTAACTTTACAAGGTCGACCTCAGAACTTTGTTCAGTTTGTCTCGGTGACGGATAATGGAAGGAAGGGCAGGCAACTGGTCGACTTCATTTAAATAAACAAATAAAAAATAAGATAAACTCTCAGGAATAGATAAATAATAACAAAAAAATTGTAAAGTGGAGAAAGCGAGAGCGCGCGAATGCACTCAAGCAAACACAAACAGCACAGCACGATGCGTATTTTTTTTAAAATTGACAAAATAAATAAAAAATAAATCAAAAATAAAAATAAGTGGAAAAGGCGAGAGTGCGCGAGCACACAGGAGCAAAGACAAGCAGCGCAGCTTGATGCGTAGTAAAAAAAATAATAAATAGACAACTGGTCGACCTCATTATAAATAAAAACCCAAAAGATTAGATAGACAAACAAACAAACACATAAATGTGGAGAGAAGGGCAGTGCGCGCAGGAGCAAAGGTAAACAGCAGACAGACCTGAATCCTTATCTTTACAAGGTCGACCTCAGAACTTTGTTCAGTTTGTCTCGGTGACGGATAATGGAAGGAAGGGCAGGCAACTGGTCGACTTCATTTAAATAAACAAATAAAAAATAAGATAAACTCTCAGGAATAGATAAATAATAACAAAAAAATTGTAAAGTGGAGAAAGCGAGAGCGCGCGAATGCACTCAAGCAAACACAAACAGCACAGCACGATGCGTATTTTTTTAAATTGACAAAATAAATCAAAAATAAATCAAAAATAAAAATAAGTGGAAAAGGCGAGAGTGCGCGAGCACACAGGAGCAAAGACAAGCAGCGCAGCTTGATGCGTAGTAAAAAAAATAATAAATAGACAACTGGTCGACCTCATTAGAAATAAAAACCCAAAAGATTAGATAGACAAACAAACAAACACATAAATGTGGAGAGAAGGGCAGTGCGCGCTGGAGCAAAGGTAAACAGCAGACAGACCTGAATCCTTATCTTTACAAGGTCGACCTCAGAACTTTGTTCAGTTTGTCTCGGTGACGGATAATGGAAGGAAGGGCAGGCAACTGGTCGACTTCATTTAAATAAACAAATAAAAAATAAGATAAACTCTCAGGAATAGATAAATAATAACAAAAAAATTGTAAAGTGGAGAAAGCGAGAGCCCGCGAATGCACTCAAGCAAACACAAACAGCACAGCACGATGCGTATTTTTTTTTAAAATTGACAAAATAAATCAAAAATAAATCAAAAATATAAATAAGTGGAAAAGGCGACAGTGCGCGAGCACACAGGAGCAAAGACAAGCAGCGCAGCTTGATGCGTAGTAAAAAAAATAATAAATAGACAACTGGTCGACCTCATTAGGAATAAAAACCCAAAAGATTAGATAGACAGACAAACAAACACATAAATGTGGAGAGAAGGGCAGTGCGCGCAGGAGCAAAGGTAAACAGCAGACAGACCTGAATCCTTATCTTTACAAGGTCGACCTCAGAACTTTGTTCAGTTTGTCTCGGTGACGGATAATGGAAGGAAGGGCAGGCAACTGGTCGACTTCATTTAAATAAACAAATAAAAAATAAGATAAACTCTCAGGAATAGATAAATAGTAACAAAAAAATTGTAAAGTGGAGAAAGCGAGAGCGCGCGAATGCACTCAAGCAAACACAAACAGCACAGCACGATGCGTATTTTTTTTTAAATTGACAAAATAAATCAAAAATAAATCAAAAATAAAAATAAGTGGAAAAGGCGAGAGTGCGCGAGCACACAGGAGCAAAGACAAGCAGCGCAGCTTGATGCGTAGTAAAAAAAATAATAAATAGACAACTGGTCGACCTCATTAGAAATAAAAACCCAAAAGATTAGATAGACAAACAAACAAACACATAAATGTGGAGAGAAGGGCAGTGCGCGCAGGAGCAAAGGTAAACAGCAGACAGACCTGAATCCTTATCTTGACAAGGTCGACCTCAGAACTTTGTTCAGTTTGTCTCGGTGACGGATAATGGAAGGAAGGGCAGGCAACTGGTCGACTTCATTTAAATAAACAAATAAAAAATAAGATAAACTCTCAGTAATAGATAAATAATAACAAAAAAATTGTAAAGTGGAGAAAGCGAGAGCGCCCGAATGCACTCAAGCGAACACAAACAGCACAGCACGATGCGTATTTTTTTTTTAAATTGACAAAATAAATCAAAAATAAAAATAAGTGGAAAAGGCGAGAGTGCGCGAGCACACAGGAGCAAAGACAAGCAGCGCAGCTTGATGCGTAGTAAAAAAAAATAATAAATAGACAACTGGTCGACCTCATTAGAAATAAAAACCCAAAAGATTAGATAGACAAACAAACAAACACATAAATGTGGAGAGAAGTGCAGTGCGCGCAGGAGCAAAGGTAAACAGCAGACAGACCTGAATCCTTATCTTTACAAGGTCGACCTCAGAATTTTGTTCAGTTTGTCTCGGTGACGGATAATGGAAGGAAGGGCAGGCAAGTGGTCGACTTCATTTAAATAAACAAATAAAAAATAAGATAAACTCTCAGGAATAGATAAATAATAACAAACAAATGGTAAAGTGGACAAAGCGAGAGCCCCCGAATGCACTCAAGCAAACACAAACAGCACAGCACGATGCGTATTTTTTTTAAATTGACAAAATAAATCAAAAATAAATCAAAAATAAAAATAAGTGGAAAAGGCGAGAGTGCGCGAGCACACAGGAGCAAAGACAAGCAGCGCAGCTTGATGCGTAGTAAAAAAAATAATAAATAGACAACAGGTCGACCTCATTAGAAATAAAAACCCAAAAGATTAGATAGACAAACAAACAAACACATAAATGTGGAGAGAAGGGCAGTGCGCGCAGGAGCAAAGGTAAACAGCAGACAGACCTGAATCCTTATCTTTACAAGGTCGACCTCAGAAATTTGTTCAGTTTGTCTCGGTGACGGATAATGGAAGGAAGGGCAGGCAACTGGTCGACTTCATTTAAATAAACAAATAAAATTAAGATAAACTCTCAGGAATAGATAAATAATAACAAAAAAATTGTAAAGTGGAGAAAGCGAGAGCGCGCGAATGCACTCAAGCGAACACAAACAGCACAGCACGATGCGTATTTTTTTTAAAAATTGACAAAATAAATCAAAAATAAATCAAAAATAAAAATAGGTGGAAAAGGCGAGAGTGCGCGAGCACACAGGAGCAAAGACAAGCAGCGCAGCTTGATGCGTAGTAAAAAAATTAATAAATAGACAACTGGTCGACCTCATTAGAAATAAAAACCCAAAAGATTAGATAGACAAACAAACAAACACATAAATGTGGAGAGAAGGGCAGTGCGCGCAGGAGCAAAGGTAAACAGCAGACAGACCTGAATCCTTATCTTTACAAGGTCGACCTCAGAACGTTGTTCAGTTTGTCTCGGTGACGGATAATGGAAGGAAGGGCAGGCAACTGGTCGACTTCATTTAAATAAACAAATAAAAAATAAGATAAACTCTCAGGAATAGATAAATAATAACAAAAAAATTGTAAAGTGGAGAAAGCGAGAGCGCGCGAATGCACTCAAGCAAACACAAACAGCACAGCACGATGCGTATTTTTTTTAAATTGACAAAATAAATCAAAAATAAATCAAAAATAAAAATAAGTGGAAAAGGCGAGAGTGCGCGAGCACACAGGAGCAAAGACAAGCAGCGCAGCTTGATGCGTAGTAAAAAAAAAAATAAATAGACAACTGGTCGACCTCATTAGAAATAAAAACCCAAAAGATTAGATAGACAAACAAACAAACACATAAATGTGGAGAGAAGGGCAGTGCGCGCAGGAGCAAAGGTAAACAGCAGACAGACCTGAATCCTTATCTTTACAAGGTCGACCTCAGAACTTTGTTCACTTTGTCTCGGTGACGGATAATGGAAGGAAGGGCAGGCAACTGGTCGACTTCATTTAAATAAACAAATAAAAAATAAGATAAACTCTCAGGAATAGATAAATAATAACAAAAAAATTGTAAAGTGGAGAAAGCGAGAGCGCGCGAATGCACTCAAGCGAACACAAACAGCACAGCACGATGCGTATTTTTTTTTAAATTGACAAAATAAATCAAAAATAAAAATAAGTGGAAAAGGCGAGAGTGCGCGAGCACACAGGAGCAAAGACAAGCAGCGCAGCTTGATGCGTAGTAAAAAAAAATAATAAATAGACAACTGGTCGACCTCATTAGAAATAAAAACCCAAAAGATTAGATAGACAAACAAACAAACACATAAATGTGGAGAGAAGTGCAGTGCGCGCAGGAGCAAAGGTAAACAGCAGACAGACCTGAATCCTTATCTTTACAAGGTCGACCTCAGAATTTTGTTCAGTTTGTCTCGGTGACGGATAATGGAAGGAAGGGCAGGCAAGTGGTCGACTTCATTTAAATAAACAAATAAAAAATAAGATAAACTCTCAGGAATAGATAAATAATAACAAACAAATTGTAAAGTGGACAAAGCGAGAGCCCCCGAATGCACTCAAGCAAACACAAACAGCACAGCACGATGCGTATTTTTTTTTAAATTGACAAAATAAATCAAAAATAAATCAAAAATAAAAATAAGTGGAAAAGGCGAGAGTGCGCGAGCACACAGGAGCAAAGACAAGCAGCGCAGCTTGATGCGTAGTAAAAAAAATAATAAATAGACAACTGGTCGACCTCATTAGAAATAAAAACCCAAAAGATTAGATAGACAAACAAACAAACACATAAATGTGGAGAGAAGGGCAGTGCGCGCAGGAGCAAAGGTAAACAGCAGACAGACCTGAATCCTTATCTTTACAAGGTCGACCTCAGAAATTTGTTCAGTTTGTCTCAGTGACGGATAATGGAAGGAAGGGCAGGCAACTGGTCGACTTCATTTAAATAAACAAATAAAATTAAGATAAACTCTCAGGAATAGATAAATAATAACAAAAAAATTGTAAAGTGGAGAAAGCGAGAGCGCGCGAATGCACTCAAGCGAACACAAACAGCACAGCACGATGCGTATTTTTTTTAAAAATTGACAAAATAAATCAAAAATAAATCAAAAATAAAAATAGGTGGAAAAGGCGAGAGTGCGCGAGCACACAGGAGCAAAGACATGCAGCGCAGCTTGATGCGTAGTAAAAAAATTAATAAATAGACAACTGGTCGACCTCATTAGAAATAAAAACCCAAAAGATTAGATAGACAAACAAACAAACACATAAATGTGGAGAGAAGGGCAGTGCGCGCAGGAGCAAAGGTAAACAGCAGACAGACCTGAATCCTTATCTTTACAAGGTCGACCTCAGAACGTTGTTCAGTTTGTCTCGGTGACGGATAATGGAAGGAAGGGCAGGCAACTGGTCGACTTCATTTAAATAAACAAATAAAAAATAAGATAAACTCTCAGGAATAGATAAATAATAACAAAAAAATTGTAAAGTGGAGAAAGCGAGAGCGCGCGAATGCACTCAAGCAAACACAAACAGCACAGCACGATGCGTATTTTTTTTAAATTGACAAAATAAATCAAAAATAAATCAAAAATAAAAATTAGTGGAAAAGGCGAGAGTGCGCGAGCACACAGGAGCAAAGACAAGCAGCGCAGCTTGATGCGTAGTAAAAAAAAAAATAAATAGACAACTGGTCGACCTCATTAGAAATAAAAACCCAAAAGATTAGATAGACAAACAAACAAACACATAAATGTGGAGAGAAGGGCAGTGCGCGCAGGAGCAAAGGTAAACAGCAGACAGACCTGAATCCTTATCTTTACAAGGTCGACCTCAGAACTTTGTTCAGTTTGTCTCGGTGACGGATAATGGAAGGAAGGGCAGGCAACTGGTCGACTTCATTTAAATAAACAAATAAAAAATAAGATAAACTCTCAGGAATAGATAAATAATAACAAAAAAATTGTAAAGTGGAGAAAGCGAGAGCGCCCGAATGCACTCAAGCGAACACAAACAGCACAGCACGATGCGTATTTTTTTTAAATTGACAAAATAAATCAAAAATAAAAATAAGTGGAAAAGGCGAGAGTGCGCGAGCACACAGGAGCAAAGACAAGCAACGCAGCTTGATGCGTAGTAAAAAAAATAATAAATAGACAACTGGTCGACCTCATTAGAAATAAAAACCCAAAAGATTAGATAGACAAACAAACAAACACATAAATGTGGAGAAGGGCAGTGCGCGCAGGAGCAAAGGTAAACAGCAGACAGACCTGAATCCTTATCTTTACAAGGTCGACCTCAGAACTTTGTTCAGTTTGTCTCGGTGACGGATAATGGAAGGAATGGCAGGCAACTGGTCGACTTCATTTAAATAAACAAATAAAAAATAAGATAAACTCTCAGGAATAGATAAATAATAACAAACAAATTGTAAAGTGGACAAAGCGAGAGCGCGCGAATGCACTCAAGCAAACACAAACAGCACAGAACGATGCGTATTTTTTTTAAATTGACAAAATAAATCAAAAATAAATCAAAAATAAAAATAAGTGGAAAAGGCGAGAGTGCGCGAGCACACAGGAGCAAAGACAAGCAGCGCAGCTTGATGCGTAGTAAAAAAAATAATAAATAGACAACTGGTCGACCTCATTAGAAATAAAAACCCAAAAGATTAGATAGACAAACAAACAAACACATAAATGTGGAGAGAAGGGCAGTGCGCGCAGGAGCAAAGGTAAACAGCAGACAGACCTGATTCCTTATCTTTACAAGGTCGACCTCAGAACTTTGTTCAGTTTGTCTCGGTGACGGATAATGGAAGGAAGGGCAGGCAACTGGTCGACTTCATTTAAATAAACAAATAAAAAATAAGATAAACTCTCAGGAATAGATAAATAATAACGAAAAATTGTAAAGTGGAGAAAGCGAGAGCGCGCGAATGCACTCAAGCAAACACAAACAGCACAGCACGATGCGTATTTTTTTTTTAAATGACAAAATAAATCAATCAAAAATAAAAATAAGTGGAAAAGGCGAGAGTGCGCGAGCACACAGGAGCAAAGACAAGCAGCGCAGCTTGATGCGTAGTAAAAAAAATAATAAATAGACAACTGGTCGACCTCATTAGAAATAAAAACCCAAAAGATTAGATAGACAAACAAACAAACACATAAATGTGGAGAGAAGGGCAGTGCGCGCAGGAGCAAAGGTAAACAGCAGACAGACCTGAATCCTTATCTTTACAAGGTCGACCTCAGAACTTTGTTCAGTTTGTCTCGGTGACGGATAATGGAAGGAAGGGCAGGCAACTGGTCCACTTCATTTAAATAAACAAATAAAAAATAAGATAAACTCTCAGGAATAGATAAATAATAACAAAAAAATTGTAAAGTGGAGAAATCGATAGCGCGCGAATGCACTCAAGCAAACACAAACAGCACAGCACGATGCGTATTTCTTTAAAAATTGACAAAATAAATCAAAAATAAATCAAAAATAAAAATAAGTGGAAAAGGCACAGTGCGCGAGCACACAGGAGCAAAGACAAGCAGCGCGGCTTGATGCGTAGTAAAAAAAATAATAAATAGACAACTGGTCGACCTCATTAGAAATAAAAACCCAAAAGATTAGATAGACAAACAAACAAACACATAAATGTGGAGAGAAGGGCAGTGAGCGCAGGAGCAAAGGTAAACAGCAGACAGACCTGAATCCTTATCTTTACAAGGTAGACCTCAGAACTTTGTTCAGTTTGTCTCGGTGACGGATAATGGAAAAGGGCAGGCAACTGGTCGACTTCATTTAAATAAACAAATAAAAAATAAGATAAACTCTCAGGAATAGATAAATAATAACAAAAAAATTGTAAAGTGGAGAAAGCGAGAGCGCGCGAATGCACTCAAGCAAACACAAACAGCACAGCACGATGCGTATTTTTTTTAATTGACAAAATAAATCAATCAAAAATAAAAATAAGTGGAAAAGGCGAGAGTGCGCGAGCACACAGGAGCAAAGACAAGCAGCGCAGCTTGATGCGTAGTAAAAAAAAATAAGAAATAGACAACTGGTCGACCTCATTAGAAATAAAAACCCAAAAGATTAGATAGACAAACAAACAAACACATAAATGTGGAGAGAAGGGCAGTGCGCGCAGGAGCAAAGGTAAACAGCAGACAGACCTGAATCCTTATCTTTACAAGGTCGACCTCAGAACTTTGTTCAGTTTGTCTCGGTGACGGATAATGGAAGGAAGGGCAGGCAACTGGTCGATTTCATTTAAATAAACAAATAAAAAATAAGATAAACTCTCAGGAATAGATAAATAATAACAAAAAAATTGTAAAGTGGAGAAAGCGAGAGCGCGCGAATGCACTCAAGCAAACACAAACAGCACAGCACGATGCGTATTTTTTTTAAAAAATTGACAAAATAAATCAAAAATAAATCAAAAATAAAAATAAGTGGAAAAGGCGAGAGTGCGCGAGCACACAGGAGCAAAGACAAGCAGCGCAGCTTGATGCGTAGTAAAAAAAAAAAATAAATAGACAACTGGTCGACCTCATTAGAAATAAAAACCCAAAAGATTAGATAGACAAACAAACAAACACATAAATGTGGAGAGAAGGGCAGTGCGCGCAGGAGCAAAGGTAAACAGCAGACAGACCTGAATCCTTATCTTTACAAGGTCGACCTCAAAACTTTGTTCAGTTTGTCTCGGTGACGAATAATGGAAGGAAGGGCAGGCAACTGGTCTACTTCATTTAAATAAACAAATAAAAAATAAGATAAACTCTCAGGAATAGATAAATAATAACAAAAAAATTGTAAAGTGGAGAAAGCGAGAGCGCCCGAATGCACTCAAGCGAACACAAACAGCACAGCACGATGCGTATTTTTTTTTAAATTGACAAAATAAATCAAAAATAAAAATAAGTGGAAAAGGCGAGAGTGCGCGAGCACACAGGAGCAAAGACAAGCAGCGCAGCTTGATGCGTAGTAAAAAAAATAATAAATAGACAACTGGTCGACCTCAATAGAAATAAAAACCCAAAAGATTAGATAGACAAACAAACAAACACATAAATGTGGAGAGAAGGGCAGTGCGCGCAGGAGCAAAGGTAAACAGCAGACAGACCTGAATCCTTATCTTTACAAGGTCGACCTCAGAACTTTGTTCAGTTTGTCTCGGTGACGGATAATGGAAGGAATGGCAGGCAACTGGTCGACTTCATTTAAATAAACAAATAAAAAATAAGATAAACTCTCAGGAATAGATAAATAATAACAAACAAATTGTAAAGTGGAAAAAGCGAGAGCGCGCGAATGCACTCAAGCAAACACAAACAGCACAGCACGATGCGTATTTTTTTTTAAATTGACAAAATAAATCAAAAATAAAAATAAGTGGAAAAGGCGAGAGTGCGCGAGCACACAGGAGCAAAGACAAGCAGCGCAGCTTGATGCGTAGTAAAAAAAATAATAAATAGACAACTGGTCGACCTCATTAGAAATAAAAACCCAAAAGATTAGATAGACAAACAAACAAACACATAAATGTGGAGAGAAGGGCAGTGAGCGCAGGAGCAAAGGTAAACAGCAGACAGACCTGATTCCTTATCTTTACAAGGTCGACCTCAGAACTTTGTTCAGTTTGTCTCGGTGACGGATAATGGAAGGAAGGGCAGGCAACTGGTCGACTTCATTTAAATAAACAAATAAAAAATAAGATAAACTCTCAGGAATAGATAAATAATAACAAAAAATTGTAAAGTGGAGAAAGCGAGAGCGCGCGAATGCACTCAAGCAAACACAAACAGCACAGCACGATGGGTATTTTTTTTAAAAATTGACAAAATAAATCAAAAATAAATCAAAAATAAAAATAAGTGGAAAAGGCGAGAGTGAGCGAGCACACAGGAGGAAAGACAAGCAGCGCAGCTTGATGCGTAGTAAAAAAAATAATAAATAGACAACTGGTCGACCTCATTAGAAATAAAAACCCAAAAGATTAGATAGACAAACAAACAAACACATAAATGTGGAGAGAAGGGCAGTGCGCGCAGGAGCAAAGGTAAACAGCAGACAGACCTGAATCCTTATCTTTACAAGGTCGACCTCAGAACTTTGTTCAGTTTGTCTCGGTGACGGATAATGGAAGGAAGGGCAGGCAACTGGTCGACGTCATTTAAATAAACAAATAAAAAATAAGATAAACTCTCAGGAATCGATAAATAATAACAAAAAAATTGTAAAGTGGAGAAAGCGAGAGCGCGCGAATGCACTCAAGCAAACACAAACAGCACAGCACGATGCGTATTTTTTTTTAAATTGACAAAATAAATCAAAAATAAATCAAAAATAAAAATAAGTGGAAAAGGCGAGAGTGCGCGAGCACACAGGAGCAAAGACAAGCAGCGCAGCTTGATGCATAGTAAAAAAAATAATAAATAGACAACTGGTCGACCTCATTAGAAATAAAAACCCAAAAGATTAGATAGACAAACAAACAAACACATAAATGTGGAGAGAAGGGCAGTGCGCGCAGGAGCAAAGGTAAACAGCAGACAGACCTGAATCCTTATCTTTACAATGTCGACCTCAGAACTTTGTTCTGTTTGTCTCGGTGACGGATAATGGAAGGAAGGGCAGGCAACTGGTCGACTTCATTTAAATAAACAAATAAAAAATAAGATAAACTCTCAGGAATAGATAAATAATAACAAAAAAATTGTAAAGTGGAGAAAGCGAGATCGCCAGAATGCACTCAAGCGAACACAAACAGCACAGCACGATGCGTATTTTTTTTTAAATTGACAAAATAAATCAAAAATAAAAATAAGTGGAAAAGGCGAGAGTGCGCGAGCACACAGGAGCAAAGACAAGCAGCGCAGCTTGATGCGTAGTAAAAAAAAATAATAAATAGACAACTGGTCGACCTCATTAGAAATAAAAACCCAAAAGATTAGATAGACAAACAAACAAACACATAAATGTGGAGAGAAGGGCAGTGCGCGCAGGAGCAAAGGTAAACAGCAGACAGACCTGAATCCTTATCTTTACAAGGTCGACCTCAGAACTTTGTTCAGTTTGTCTCGGTGACGGATAATGGAAGGAAGGGCAGGCAAGTGGTCGACTTCATTTAAATAAACAAATAAAAAATAAGATAAACTCTCAGGAATAGATAAATAATAACAAACAAATTGTAAAGTGGACAAAGCGAGAGCGCGCGAATGCACTCAAGCAAACACAAACAGCAAAGCACGATGCGTATTTTTTTTTAAAATTGACAAAATAAATCAAAAATAAAAATAAGTGGAAAAGGCGAGAGTGCGCGAGCACACAGGAGCAAAGACAAGCAGCGCACCTTGATGCGTAGTAAAAAAAATAATAAATAGACAACTGGTCGACCTCATTAGAAATAAAAACCCAAAAGATTAGATAGACAAACAAACAAACACATAAATGTGGACAGAAGGGCAGTGCGTGCAGGAGCAAAGGTAAACAGCAGACAGACCTGAATCCTTATCTTTACAAGGTCGACCTCAGAACTTTGTTCAGTTTGTCTCGGTGACGGATAATGGAAGGAAGGGCAGGCAACTGGTCGACTTCATTTAAATAAACAAATAAAAAATAAGATAAACTCTCAGGAATAGATAAATAATAACAAAAAAATTGTAAAGTGGAGAAAGCGAGAGCGCGCGAATGCACTCAAGCAAACACAAACAGCACAGCACGATGCGTATTTTTTTTAAATTGACAAAATAAATCAAAAATAAATCAAAAATATAAATAAGTGGAAAAGGCGAGAGTGCGCGAGCACACAGGAGCAAAGACAAGCAGCGCAGCTTGATGCGTAGTAAAAAAAATAATAAATAGACAACTGGTCGACCTCATTAGAAATAAAAACCCAAAAGATTAGATAGACAAACAAACAAACACATAAATGTGGAGAGAAGGGCAGTGCGCGCAGGAGCAAAGGTAAACAGCAGACAGTCCTGAATCCTTATCTTTACAAGGGCGACCTCAGAACTTTGTTCAGTTTGTCTCGGTGACGGATAATGGAAGGAACGGCAGGCAACTGGTCGACTTCATTTAAATAAACAAATAAAAAATAAGATAAACTCTCAGGAATAGATAAATAATAACAAAAAATTGTAAAGTGGAGAAAGCGAGAGCGCGCAAATGCACTCAAGCAAACACAAACAGCACAGCACGATGCGTATTTTTTTTTAAAATTGACAAACTATATCAATCAAAAATAAAAATAAGTGGAAAAGGCGAGAGTGCGCGAGCACACAGGAGCAAAGAGAAGCAGCGCAGCTTGATGCGTAGTAAAAAAAATAATAAATAGACAACTGGTCGACCTCATTAGAAATAAAAACCCAAAAGATTAGATAGACAAACAAACAAACACATAAATGTGGAGAGAAGGGCAGTGCGCGCAGGAGCAAAGGTAAACAGCAGACAGACCTGAATCCTTAACTTTACAAGGTCGACCTCAGAACTTTGTTCAGTTTGTCTCGGTGACGGATAATGGAAGGAAGGGCAGGCAACTGGTCGACTTCATTTAAATAAACAAATAAAAAATAAGATAAACTCTCAGGAATAGATAAATAATAACAAAAAAATTGTAAAGTGGAGAAAGCGAGAGCGCGCGAATGCACTCAAGCAAACACAAACAGCACAGCACGATGCGTATTTTTTTTTAAAATTGACAAAATAAATAAAAAATAAATCAAAAATAAAAATAAGTGGAAAAGGCGAGAGTGCGCGAGCACACAGGAGCAAAGACAAGCAGCGCAGCTTGATGCGTAGTAAAAAAAATAATAAATAGACAACTGGTCGACCTCATTAGAAATAAAAACCCAAAAGATTAGATAGACAAACAAACAAACACATAAATGTGGAGAGAAGGGCAGTGCGCGCAGGAGCAAAGGTAAACAGCAGACAGACCTGAATCCTTATCTTTACAAGGTCGACCTCAGAACTTTGTTCAGTTTGTCTCGGTGACGGATAATGGAAGGAAGGGCAGGCAACTGGTCGACTTCATTTAAATAAACAAATAAAAAATAAGATAAACTCTCAGGAATAGATAAATAATAACAAAAAAATTGTAAAGTGGAGAAAGCGAGAGCGCGCGAATGCACTCAAGCAAACACAAACAGCACAGCACGATGCGTATTTTTTTTAAATTGACAAAATAAATCAAAAATAAACAAAAATAAAAATAAGTGGAAAAGGCGAGAGTGCGCGAGCACACAGGAGCAAAGACAAGCAGCGCAGCTTGATGCGTAGTAAAAAAAAATAATAAATAGACAACTGGT
This sequence comes from Perognathus longimembris pacificus, assembly GCF_023159225.1. Taxonomy (NCBI): domain Eukaryota; kingdom Metazoa; phylum Chordata; class Mammalia; order Rodentia; family Heteromyidae; genus Perognathus; species Perognathus longimembris. The sequence continues at coordinate 13,674 of NW_025958413.1, read as the reverse complement.
CGACCTCATTAGAAATAAAAACCCAAAAGATTAGATAGACAAACAAACAAACACATAAATGTGGAGAGAAGGGCAGTGCGCGCAGGAGCAAAGGTAAACAGCAGACAGACCTGAATCCTTATCTTTACAAGGTCGACCTCAGAACTTTGTTCAGTTTGTCTCGGTGACGGATAATGGAAGGAAGGGCAGGCAACTGGTCGACTTCATTTAAATAAACAAATAAAAAATAAGATAAACTCTCAGGAATAGATAAATAATAACAAAAAAATTGTAAAGTGGAGAAAGCGAGAGCGCGCGAATGCACTCAAGCAAACACAAACAGCACAGCACGATGCGTATTTTTTTTTAAAATTGACAAAATAAATCAAAAATAAATCAAAAATAAAAATAAGTGGAAAAGGCGAGAGTGCGCGAGCACACAGGAGCAAAGACAAGCAGCGCAGCTTGATGCGTAGTAAAAAAAATAATAAATAGACAACTGGTCGACCTCATTAGAAATAAAAACCCAAAAGATTAGATAGACAAACAAACAAACACATAAATGTGGAGAGAAGGGCAGTGCGCGCAGGAGCAAAGGTAAACAGCAGACAGACCTGAATCCTTATCTTTACAAGGTCGACCTCAGAACTTTGTTCAGTTTGTCTCGGTGACGGATAATGGAAGGAAGGGCAGGCAACTGGTCGACTTCATTTAAATAAACAAATAAAAAATAAGATAAACTCTCAGGAATAGATAAATAATAACAAAAAAATTGTAAAGTGGAGAAAGCGAGAGCGCCGAATGCACTCAAGCGAACACAAACAGCACAGCACGATGCGTATTTTTTTTTAAATTGACAAAATAAATCAAAAATAAAAATAAGTGGAAAAGGCGAGAGTGCGCGAGCACACAGGAGCAAAGACAAGCAGCGCAGCTTGATGCGTAGTAAAAAAAATAATAAATAGACAACTGGTCGACCTCATTAGAAATAAAAACCCAAAAGATTAGATAGACAAACAAACAAACACATAAATGTGGAGAGAAGGGCAGTGCGCGCAGGAGCAAAGGTAAACAGCAGACAGACCTGAATCCTTATCTTTACAAGGTCGACCTCAGAACTTTGTTCAGTTTGTCTCGGTGACGGATAATGGAAGGAAGGCAGGCAACTGGTCGACTTCATTTAAATAAACAAATAAAAAATAAGATAAACTCTCAGGAATAGATAAATAATAACAAACAAATTGTAAAGTGGAAAAGCGAGAGCGCGCGAATGCACTCAAGCAAACACAAACAGCACAGCACGATGCGTATTTTTTTTTAAAATTGACAAAATAAATCAAAAATAAAAATAAGTGGAAAAGGCGAGAGTGCGCGAGCACACAGGAGCAAAGACAAGCAGCGCAGCTTGATGCGTAGTAAAAAAAATAATAAATAGACAACTGGTCGACCTCATTAGAAATAAAAACCCAAAAGATTAGATAGACAAACAAACAAACACATAAATGTGGAGAGAAGGGCAGTGCGTGCAGGAGCAAAGGTAAACAGCAGACAGACCTGAATCCTTATCTTTACAAGGTCGACCTCAGAACTTTGTTCAGTTTGTCTCGGTGACGGATAATGGAAGGAAGGGCAGGCAACTGGTCGACTTCATTTAAATAAACAAATAAAAAATAAGATAAACTCTCAGGAATAGATAAATAATAACAAAAAAATTGTAAAGTGGAGAAAGCGAGAGCGCGCGAATGCACTCAAGCAAACACAAACAGCACAGCACGATGCGTATTTTTTTTAAAATTGACAAAATAAATCAAAAATAAATCAAAAATAAAAATAAGTGGAAAAGGCGAGAGTGCGCGAGCACACAGGAGCAAAGACAAGCAGCGCAGCTTGATGCGTAGTAAAAAAAATAATAAATAGACAACTGGTCGACCTCATTAGAAATAAAAACCCAAAAGATTAGATAGACAAACAAACAAACACATAAATGTGGAGAGAAGGGCAGTGCGCGCAGGAGCAAAGGTAAACAGCAGACAGACCTGAATCCTTATCTTTACAAGGTCGACCTCAGAACTTTGTTCAGTTTGTCTCGGTGACGGATAATGGAAGGAAGGGCAGGCAACTGGTCGACTTCATTTAAATAAACAAATAAAAAATAAGATAAACTCTCAGGAATAGATAAATAATAACAAAAAAATTGTAAAGTGGAGAAAGCGAGAGCGCGCGAATGCACTCAAGCAAACACAAACAGCACAGCACGATGCGTATTTTTTTTTAAATTGACAAAATAAATCAAAAATAAATCAAAAATAAAAATAAGTGGAAAAGGCGAGAGTGCGCGAGCACACAGGAGCAAAGACAAGCAGCGCAGCTTGATGCGTAGTAAAAAAAATAATAAATAGACAACTGGTCGACCTCATTAGAAATAAAAACCCAAAAGATTAGATAGACAAACAAACAAACACATAAATGTGGAGAGAAGGGCAGTGCGCGCAGGAGCAAAGGTAAACAGCAGACAGACCTGAATCCTTATCTTTACAAGGTCGACCTCAGAACTTTGTTCAGTTTGTCTCGGTGACGGATAATGGAAGGAAGGGCAGGCAACTGGTCGACTTCATTTAAATAAACAAATAAAAAATAAGATAAACTCTCAGGAATAGATAAATAATAACAAAAAAATTGTAAAGTGGAGAAAGCGAGAGCGCGCGAATGCACTCAAGCAAACACAAACAGCACAGCACGATGCGTATTTTTTTTTAAATTGACAAAATAAATAAAAATAAATCAAAAATAAAAATAAGTGGAAAAGGCGAGAGTGCGCGAGCACACAGGAGCAAAGACAAGCAGCGCAGCTTGATGCGTAGTAAAAAAAATAATAAATAGACAACTGGTCGACCTCATTAGAAATAAAAACCCAAAAGATTAGATAGACAAACAAACAAACACATAAATGTGGAGAGAAGGGCAGTGCGCGCAGGAGCAAAGGTAAACAGCAGACAGACCTGAATCCTTATCTTTACAAGGTCGACCTCAGAACTTTGTTCAGTTTGTCTCGGTGACGGATAATGGAAGGAAGGGCAGGCAACTGGTCGACTTCATTTAAATAAACAAATAAAAAATAAGATAAACTCTCAGGAATAGATAAATAATAACAAAAAAATTGTAAAGTGGAGAAAGCGAGAGCGCGCGAATGCACTCAAGCAAACACAAACAGCACAGCACGATGCGTATTTTTTTTAAATTGACAAAATAAATCAAAAATAAATCAAAAATAAAAATAAGTGGAAAAGGCGAGAGTGCGCGAGCACACAGGAGCAAAGACAAGCAGCGCAGCTTGATGCGTAGTAAAAAAAATAATAAATAGACAACTGGTCGACCTCATTAGAAATAAAAACCCAAAAGATTAGATAGACAAACAAACAAACACATAAATGTGGAGAGAAGGGCAGTGCGCGCAGGAGCAAAGGTAAACAGCAGACAGACCTGAATCCTTATCTTTACAAGGTCGACCTCAGAACTTTGTTCAGTTTGTCTCGGTGACGGATAATGGAAGGAAGGGCAGGCAACTGGTCGACTTCATTTAAATAAACAAATAAAAAATAAGATAAACTCTCAGGAATAGATAAATAATAACAAAAAAATTGTAAAGTGGAGAAAGCGAGAGCGCGCGAATGCACTCAAGCAAACACAAACAGCACAGCACGATGCGTATTTTTTTTTAAATTGACAAAATAAATCAAAAATAAATCAAAAATAAAAATAAGTGGAAAAGGCGAGAGTGCGCGAGCACACAGGAGCAAAGACAAGCAGCGCAGCTTGATGCGTAGTAAAAAAAATAATAAATAGACAACTGGTCGACCTCATTAGAAATAAAAACCCAAAAGATTAGATAGACAAACAAACAAACACATAAATGTGGAGAGAAGGGCAGTGCGCGCAGGAGCAAAGGTAAACAGCAGACAGACCTGAATCCTTATCTTTACAAGGTCGACCTCAGAACTTTGTTCAGTTTGTCTCGGTGACGGATAATGGAAGGAAGGGCAGGCAACTGGTCGACTTCATTTAAATAAACAAATAAAAAATAAGATAAACTCTCAGGAATAGATAAATAATAACAAAAAAATTGTAAAGTGGAGAAAGCGAGAGCGCGCGAATGCACTCAAGCAAACACAAACAGCACAGCACGATGCGTATTTTTTTTTAAATTGACAAAATAAATCAAAAATAAATCAAAAATAAAAATAAGTGGAAAAGGCGAGAGTGCGCGAGCACACAGGAGCAAAGACAAGCAGCGCAGCTTGATGCGTAGTAAAAAAAATAATAAATAGACAACTGGTCGACCTCATTAGAAATAAAAACCCAAAAGATTAGATAGACAAACAAACAAACACATAAATGTGGAGAGAAGGGCAGTGCGCGCAGGAGCAAAGGTAAACAGCAGACAGACCTGAATCCTTATCTTTACAAGGTCGACCTCAGAACTTTGTTCAGTTTGTCTCGGTGACGGATAATGGAAGGAAGGGCAGGCAACTGGTCGACTTCATTTAAATAAACAAATAAAAAATAAGATAAACTCTCAGGAATAGATAAATAATAACAAAAAAATTGTAAAGTGGAGAAAGCGAGAGCGCGCGAATGCACTCAAGCAAACACAAACAGCACAGCACGATGCGTATTTTTTTTTAAATTGACAAAATAAATCAAAAATAAATCAAAAATAAAAATAAGTGGAAAAGGCGAGAGTGCGCGAGCACACAGGAGCAAAGACAAGCAGCGCAGCTTGATGCGTAGTAAAAAAAATAATAAATAGACAACTGGTCGACCTCATTAGAAATAAAAACCCAAAAGATTAGATAGACAAACAAACAAACACATAAATGTGGAGAGAAGGGCAGTGCGCGCAGGAGCAAAGGTAAACAGCAGACAGACCTGAATCCTTATCTTTACAAGGTCGACCTCAGAACTTTGTTCAGTTTGTCTCGGTGACGGATAATGGAAGGAAGGGCAGGCAACTGGTCGACTTCATTTAAATAAACAAAATAAAAAATAAGATAAACTCTCAGGAATAGATAAATAATAACAAAAAAATTGTAAAGTGGAGAAAGCGAGAGCGCGCGAATGCACTCAAGCAAACACAAACAGCACAGCACGATGCGTATTTTTTTTAAATTGACAAAATAAATCAAAAATAAATCAAAAATAAAAATAAGTGGAAAAGGCGAGAGTGCGCGAGCACACAGGAGCAAAGACAAGCAGCGCAGCTTGATGCGTAGTAAAAAAAATAATAAATAGACAACTGGTCGACCTCATTAGAAATAAAAACCCAAAAGATTAGATAGACAAACAAACAAACACATAAATGTGGAGAGAAGGGCAGTGCGCGCAGGAGCAAAGGTAAACAGCAGACAGACCTGAATCCTTATATTTACAAGGTCGACCTCAGAACTTTGTTCAGTTTGTCTCGGTGACGGATAATGGAAGGAAGGGCAGGCAACTGGTCGACTTCATTTAAATAAACAAATAAAAAATAAGATAAACTCTCAGGAATAGATAAATAATAACAAAAAAATTGTAAAGTGGAGAAAGCGAGAGCGCGCGAATGCACTCAAGCAAACACAAACAGCACAGCACGATGCGTATTTTTTTTTAAATTGACAAAATAAATCAAAAATAAATCAAAAATAAAAATAAGTGGAAAAGGCGAGAGTGCGCGAGCACACAGGAGCAAAGACAAGCAGCGCAGCTTGATGCGTAGTAAAAAAAATAATAAATAGACAACTGGTCGACCTCATTAGAAATAAAAACCCAAAAGATTAGATAGACAAACAAACAAACACATAAATGTGGAGAGAAGGGCAGTGCGCGCAGGAGCAAAGGTAAACAGCAGACAGACCTGAATCCTTATCTTTACAAGGTCGACCTCAGAACTTTGTTCAGTTTGTCTCGGTGACGGATAATGGAAGGAAGGGCAGGCAACTGGTCGACTTCATTTAAATAAACAAATAAAAAATAAGATAAACTCTCAGGAATAGATAAATAATAACAAAAAAATTGTAAAGTGGAGAAAGCGAGAGCGCGCGAATGCACTCAAGCGAAACACAAACAGCACAGCACGATGCGTATTTTTTTTTAAATTGACAAAATAAATCAAAAATAAAAATAAGTGGAAAAGGCGAGAGTGCGCGAGCACACAGGAGCAAAGACAAGCAGCGCAGCTTGATGCGTAGTAAAAAAAAATAATAAATAGACAACTGGTCGACCTCATTAGAAATAAAAACCCAAAAGATTAGATAGACAAACAAACAAACACATAAATGTGGAGAGAAGGGCAGTGCGCGCAGGAGCAAAGGTAAACAGCAGACAGACCTGAATCCTTATCTTTACAAGGTCGACCTCAGAACTTTGTTCAGTTTGTCTCAGTGACGGATAATGGAAGGAAGGGCAGGCAACTGGTCGACTTCATTTAAATAAACAAATAAAAAATAAGATAAACTCTCAGGAATAGATAAATAATAACAAAAAAATTGTAAAGTGGAGAAAGCGAGAGCGCGCGAATGCACTCAAGCAAACACAAACAGCACAGCACGATGCGTATTTTTTTTTAAAATTGACAAAATAAATCAAAAATAAATCAAAAATAAAAATAAGTGGAAAAGGCGAGAGTGCGCGAGCACACAGGAGCAAAGACAAGCAGCGCAGCTTGATGCGTAGTAAAAAAAATAATAAATAGACAACTGGTCGACCTCATTAGAAATAAAAACCCAAAAGATTAGATAGACAAACAAACAAACACATAAATGTGGAGAGAAGGGCAGTGCGCGCAGGAGCAAAGGTAAACAGCAGACAGACCTGAATCCTTATCTTTACAAGGTCGACCTCAGAACTTTGTTCAGTTTGTCTCGGTGACGGATAATGGAAGGAAGGGCAGGCAACTGGTCGACTTCATTTAAATAAACAAATAAAAAATAAGATAAACTCTCAGGAATAGATAAATAATAACAAAAAATTGTAAAGTGGAGAAAGCGAGAGCGCGCGAATGCACTCAAGCAAACACAAACAGCACAGCACGATGCGTATTTTTTTTAAATTGACAAAATAAATCAAAAATAAATCAAAAATAAAAATAAGTGGAAAAGGCGAGAGTGCGCGAGCACACAGGAGCAAAGACAAGCAGCGCAGCTTGATGCGTAGTAAAAAAAATAATAAATAGACAACTGGTCGACCTCATTAGAAATAAAAACCCAAAAGATTAGATAGACAAACAAACAAACACATAAATGTGGAGAGAAGGGCAGTGCGCGCAGGAGCAAAGGTAAACAGCAGACAGACCTGAATCCTTATCTTTACAAGGTCGACCTCAGAACTTTGTTCAGTTTGTCTCGGTGACGGATAATGGAAGGAAGGGCAGGCAACTGGTCGACTTCATTTAAATAAACAAATAAAAAATAAGATAAACTCTCAGGAATAGATAAATAATAACAAAAAAATTGTAAAGTGGAGAAAGCGAGAGCGCGCGAATGCACTCAAGCAAACACAAACAGCACAGCACGATGCGTATTTTTTTTTAAATTGACAAAATAAATCAAAAATAAAAATAAGTGGAAAAGGCGAGAGTGCGCGAGCACACAGGAGCAAAGACAAGCAGCGCAGCTTGATGCGTAGTAAAAAAAATAATAAATAGACAACTGGTCGACCTCATTAGAAATAAAAACCCAAAAGATTAGATAGACAAACAAACAAACACATAAATGTGGAGAGAAGGGCAGTGCGCGCAGGAGCAAAGGTAAACAGCAGACAGACCTGAATCCTTATCTTTACAAGGTCGACCTCAGAACTTTGTTCAGTTTGTCTCGGTGACGGATAATGGAAGGAAGGGCAGGCAACAACTGGTCGACTTCATTTAAATAAACAAATAAAAAATAAGATAAACTCTCAGGAATAGATAAATAATAACAAAAAAATTGTAAAGTGGAAAAGCGAGAGCGCGCGAATGCACTCAAGCAAACACAAACAGCACAGCACGATGCGTATTTTTTTTTAAATTGACAAAATAAATAAAAAATAAATCAAAAATAAAAATAAGTGGAAAAGGCGAGAGTGCGCGAGCACACAGGAGCAAATACAAGCAGCGCAGCTTGATGCGTAGTAAAAAAAATAATAAATAGACAACTGGTCGACCTCATTAGAAATAAAAACCCAAAAGATTAGATAGACAAACAAACAAACACATAAATGTGGAGAGAAGGGCAGTGCGCGCAGGAGCAAAGGTAAACAGCAGACAGACCTGAATCCTTACTTTACAAGGTCGACCTCAGAACTTTGTTCAGTTTGTCTCAGTGACGGATAATGGAAGGAAGGGCAGGCAACTGGTCGACTTCATTTAAATAAACAAATAAAAAATAAGATAAACTCTCAGGAATAGATAAATAATAACAAAAAAATTGTAAAGTGGAGAAAGCGAGAGCGCGCGAATGCACTCAAGCAAACACAAACAGCACAGCACGATGCGTATTTTTTTTTAAATTGACAAAATAAATCAAAAATAAATCAAAAATAAAAATAAGTGGAAAAGGCGAGAGTGCGCGAGCACACAGGAGCAAAGACAAGCAGCGCAGCTTGATGCGTAGTAAAAAAAATAATAAATAGACAACTGGTCGACCTCATTAGAAATAAAAACCCAAAAGATTAGATAGACAAACAAACAAACACATAAATGTGGAGAGAAGGGCAGTGCGCGCAGGAGCAAAGGTAAACAGCAGACAGACCTGAATCCTTATCTTTACAAGGTCGACCTCAGAACTTTGTTCAGTTTGTCTCGGTGACGGATAATGGAAGGAAGGGCAGGCAACTGGTCGACTTCATTTAAATAAACAAATAAAAAATAAGATAAACTCTCAGGAATAGATAAATAATAACAAAAAAATTGTAAAGTGGAGAAAGCGAGAGCGCGCGAATGCACTCAAGCAAACACAAACAGCACAGCACGATGCGTATTTTTTTTTAAATTGACAAAATAAATCAAAAATAAATCAAAAATAAAAATAAGTGGAAAAGGCGAGAGTGCGCGAGCACACAGGAGCAAAGACAAGCAGCGCAGCTTGATGCGTAGTAAAAAAAATAATAAATAGACAACTGGTCGACCTCATTAGAAATAAAAACCCAAAAGATTAGATAGACAAACAAACAAACACATAAATGTGGAGAGAAGGGCAGTGCGCGCAGGAGCAAAGGTAAACAGCAGACAGACCTGAATCCTTATCTTTACAAGGTCGACCTCAGAACTTTGTTCAGTTTGTCTCGGTGACGGATAATGGAAGGAAGGGCAGGCAACTGGTCGACTTCATTTAAATAAACAAATAAAAAATAAGATAAACTCTCAGGAATAGATAAATAATAACAAAAAAATTGTAAAGTGGAGAAAGCGAGAGCGCGCGAATGCACTCAAGCAAACACAAACAGCACAGCACGATGCGTATTTTTTTTTAAATTGACAAAATAAATCAAAAATAAATCAAAAATAAAAATAAGTGGAAAAGGCGAGAGTGCGCGAGCACACAGGAGCAAAGACAAGCAGCGCAGCTTGATGCGTAGTAAAAAAAATAATAAATAGACAACTGGTCGACCTCATTAGAAATAAAAACCCAAAAGATTAGATAGACAAACAAACAAACACATAAATGTGGAGAGAAGGGCAGTGCGCGCAGGAGCAAAGGTAAACAGCAGACAGACCTGAATCCTTATCTTTACAAGGTCGACCTCAGAACTTTGTTCAGTTTGTCTCGGTGACGGATAATGGAAGGAAGGGCAGGCAACTGGTCGACTTCATTTAAATAAACAAATAAAAAATAAGATAAACTCTCAGGAATAGATAAATAATAACAAAAAAATTGTAAAGTGGAGAAAGCGAGAGCGCGCGAATGCACTCAAGCGAACACAAACAGCACAGCACGATGCGTATTTTTTTTTAAATTGACAAAATAAATCAAAAATAAATCAAAAATAAAAATAAGTGGAAAAGGCGAGAGTGCGCGAGCACACAGGAGCAAAGACAAGCAGCGCAGCTTGATGCGTAGTAAAAAAAATAATAAATAGACAACTGGTCGACCTCATTAGAAATAAAAACCCAAAAGATTAGATAGACAAACAAACAAACACATAAATGTGGAGAGAAGGGCAGTGCGCGCAGGAGCAAAGGTAAACAGCAGACAGACCTGAATCCTTATCTTTACAAGGTCGACCTCAGAACTTTGTTCAGTTTGTCTCGGTGACGGATAATGGAAGGAAGGGCAGGCAACTGGTCGACTTCATTTAAATAAACAAATAAAAAATAAGATAAACTCTCAGGAATAGATAAATAATAACAAAAAAATTGTAAAGTGGAGAAAGCGAGAGCGCGCGAATGCACTCAAGCAAACACAAACAGCACAGCACGATGCGTATTTTTTTTTAAATTGACAAAATAAATCAAAAATAAATCAAAAATAAAAATAAGTGGAAAAGGCGAGAGTGCGCGAGCACACAGGAGCAAAGACAAGCAGCGCAGCTTGATGCGTAGAAAAAAAATAATAAATAGACAACTGGTCGACCTCATTAGAAATAAAAACCCAAAAGATTAGATAGACAAACAAACAAACACATAAATGTGGAGAGAAGGGCAGTGCGCGCAGGAGCAAAGGTAAACAGCAGACAGACCTGAATCCTTATCTTTACAAGGTCGACTTCAGAACTTTGTTCAGTTTGTCTCGGTGACGGATAATGGAAGGAAGGGCAGGCAACTGGTCGACTTCATTTAAATAAACAAATAAAAAATAAGATAAACTCTCAGGAAGAGATAAATAATAACAAAAAAATTGTAAAGTGGAGAAAGCGAGAGCGCCCGAATGCACTCAAGCGAACACAAACAGCACAGCACGATGCGTATTTTTTTTTAAATTGACAAAATAAATCAAAAATAAAAATAAGTGGAAAAGGCGAGAGTGCGCGAGCACACAGGAGCAAAGACAAGCAGCGCAGCTTGATGCGTAGTAAAAAAAATAATAAATAGACAACTGGTCGACCTCATTAGAAATAAAAACCCAAAAGATTAGATAGACAAACAAACAAACACATAAATGTGGAGAGAAGGGCAGTGCGCGCAGGAGCAAAGGTAAACAGCAGACAGACCTGAATCCTTATCTTTACAAGGTCGACCTCAGAGCTTTGTTCAGTTTGTCTCGGTGACGGATAATGGAAGGAATGGCAGGCAACTGGTCGACTTCATTTAAATAAACAAATAAAAAATAAGATAAACTCTCAGGAATAGATAAATAATAACAAACAAATTGTAAAGTGGAAAAAGCGAGAGCACGCGAATGCACTCAAGCAAACACAAACAGCACAGCACGATGCGTATTTTTTTTTTAAATTGACAAAATAAATCAAAAATAAATCAAAAATAAAAATAAGTGGAAAAGGCGAGAGTGCGCGAGCACACAGGAGCAAAGACAAGCAGCGCAGCTTGATGCGTAGTAAAAAAAATAATAAATAGACAACTGGTCGACCTCATTAGAAATAAAAACCCAAAAGATTAGATAGACAAACAAACAAACACATAAATGTGGAGAGAAGGGCAGTGCGCGCAGGAGCAAAGGTAAACAGCAGACAGACCTGAATCCTTATCTTTACAAGGTCGACCTCAGAACTTTGTTCAGTTTGTCTCGGTGACGGATAATGGAAGGAAGGGCAGGCAACTGGTCGACTTCATTTAAATAAACAAATAAAAAATAAGATAAACTCTCAGGAATAGATAAATAATAACAAACAAATTGTAAAGTGGAGAAAGCGAGAGCGCGCGAATGCACTCAAGCAAACACAAACAGCACAGCACGATGCGTATTTTTTTTTAAAATTGACAAAATATATCAATCAAAAATAAAAATAAGTGGAAAAGGCGAGAGTGCGCGAGCACACAGGAGCAAAGAGAAGCAGCGCAGCTTGATGCGTAGTAAAAAAAATAATAAATAGACAACTGGTCGACCTCATTAGAAATAAAAACCCAAAAGATTAGATAGACAAACAAACAAACACATAAATGTGGAGAGAAGGGCAGTGCGCGCAGGAGCAAAGGTAAACAGCAGACAGACCTGAATCCTTAACTTTACAAGGTCGACCTCAGAACTTTGTTCAGTTTGTCTCGGTGACGGATAATGGAAGGAAGGGCAGGCAACTGGTCGACTTCATTTAAAAAAACAAATAAAAAATAAGATAAACTCTCAGGAATAGATAAAAATAACAAAAAAATTGTAAAGTGGAGAAAGCGAGAGCGCGCGAATGCACTCAAGCAAACACAAACAGCACAGCACGATGCGTATTTTTTTTAAAATTGACAAAATAAATAAAAAATAAATCAAAAATAAAAATAAGTGGAAAAGGCGAGAGTGCGCGAGCACACAGGAGCAAAGACAAGCAGCGCAGCTTGATGCGTAGTAAAAAAAATAATAAATAGACAACTGGTCGACCTCATTAGAAATAAAAACCCAAAAGATTAGATAGACAAACAAACAAACACATAAATGTGGAGAGAAGGGCAGTGCGCGCAGGAGCAAAGGTAAACAGCAGACAGACCTGAATCCTTATCTTTACAAGGTCGACCTCAGAACTTTGTTCAGTTTGTCTCGGTGACGGATAATGGAAGGAAGGGCAGGCAACTGGTCGACTTCATTTAAATAAACAAATAAAAAATAAGATAAACTCTCAGGAATAGATAAATAATAACAAAAAAATTGTAAAGTGGAGAAAGCGAGAGCGCGCGAATGCACTCAAGCAAACACAAACAGCACAGCACGATGCGTATTTTTTTTTAAATTGACAAAATAAATCAAAAATAAATCAAAAATAAAAATAAGTGGAAAAGGCGAGAGTGCGCGAGCACACAGGAGCAAAGACAAGCAGCGCAGCTTGATGCGTAGTAAAAAAAATAATAAATAGACAACTGGTCGACCTCATTAGAAATAAAAACCCAAAAGATTAGATAGACAAACAAACAAACACATAAATGTGGAGAGAAGGGCAGTGCGCGCAGGAGCAAAGGTAAACAGCAGACAGACCTGAATCCTTAACTTTACAAGGTCGACCTCAGAACTTTGTTCAGTTTGTCTCGGTGACGGATAATGGAAGGAAGGGCAGGCAACTGGTCGACTTCATTTAAATAAACAAATAAAAAATAAGATAAACTCTCAGGAATAGATAAATAATAACAAAAAAATTGTAAAGTGGAGAAAGCGAGAGCGCGCGAATGCACTCAAGCAAACACAAACAGCACAGCACGATGCGTATTTTTTTTTAAAATTGACAAAATAAATCAAAAATAAATCAAAAATAAAAATAAGTGGAAAAGGCGAGAGTGCGCGAGCACACAGGAGCAAAGACAAGCAGCGCAGCTTGATGCGTAGTAAAAAAAATAATAAATAGACAACTGGTCGACCTCATTAGAAATAAAAACCCAAAAGATTAGATAGACAAACAAACAAACACATAAATGTGGAGAGAAGGGCAGTGCGCGCAGGAGCAAAGGTAAACAGCAGACAGACCTGAATCCTTATCTTTACAAGGTCGACCTCAGAACTTTGTTCAGTTTGTCTCGGTGACGGATAATGGAAGGAAGGGCAGGCAACTGGTCGACTTCATTTAAATAAACAAATAAAAAATAAGATAAACTCT